>NW_027364938.1:0-155867 GCF_046119375.1 Phyllobates terribilis | reverse complement strand
CAATGAATATTGTAAATGCACAAACAGTAATTTCTCCGCATTGCAAGGTGCAATTCTGAAATTTTTTGCTTTTTCCTGCTCCTCTTAGCATGATAAAGAAGATTCAAAGAGAGTGAGATGCCAGCTCCTTTCATTCAGTCAGTAGCTTCAATCATTTCTGGACGTTTTTCAATGGCAAAAATCAATGAATATTGTAAATGCACAAACAGTAATTTCTCCGCATTGCAAGGTGCAATTCTGAAATTTTTTGCTTTTTCCTGCTCCTCTTAGCATGATAAAGAAGATTCAAAGAGAGTGAGATGCCAGCTCCTTTCATTCAGTCAGTAGCTTCAAACATTTCTGGTATATGAATAACATGATGTTTTTCAATGGCAAAAATCAATGAATATTGTAAAAGCACAAACAGTAATTTCTCCGCATTGCAAGGTGCAATTCTGAAATTTTTGCTTTTTCCTGCTCCTCTTAGCATGATAAAGAAGATTCAAAGAGAGTGAGATGCCAGCTCCTTTCATTCAGTCAGTAGCTTCAATCATTTCTGGACGTTTTTCAATGGCAAAAATCAATGAATATTGTAAATGCACAAACAGTAATTTCTCCGCATTGCAAGGTGCAATTCTGAAATTTTTTGCTTTTTCCTGCTCCTCTTAGCATGATAAAGAAGATTCAAAGAGAGTGAGATGCCAGCTCCTTTCATTCAGTCAGTAGCTTCAATCATTTCTGGTATATGAATAACATGATGTTTTTCAATGGCAAAAATCAATCAATATTGTAAATGCACAAACAGTAATTTCTCCGCATTGCAAGTTGCAATTCTGAAATTTTTTGCTTTTTCCTGCTCCTCTTAGCATGATAAAGAAGATTCAAAGAGAGTGAGATGCCAGCTCCTTTCATTCAGTCAGTAGCTTCAATCATTTCTGGACGTTTTTCAATGGCAAAAATCAATGAATATTGTAAATGCACAAACAGTAATTTCTCCGCATTGCAAGGTGCAATTCTGAAATTTTTTGCTTTTTCCTGCTCCTCTTAGCATGATAAAGAAGATTCAAAGAGAGTGAGATGCCAGCTCCATTCATTCAGTCAGTAGCTTCAATCATTTCTGGACGTTTTTCAATGGCAAAAATCAATGAATATTGTAAATGCACAAACAGTAATTTCTCCGCATTGCAAGGTGCAATTCTGAAATTTTTTGCTTTTTCCTGCTCCTCTTAGCATGATAAAGAAGATTCAAAGAGAGTGAGATGCCAGCTCCTTTCATTCAGTCAGTAGCTTCAAACATTTCTGGTATATGAATAACATGATGTTTTTCAATGGCAAAAATCAATGAATATTGTAAAAGCACAAACAGTAATTTCTCCGCATTGCAAGGTGCAATTCTGAAATTTTTTGCTTTTTCCTGCTCCTCTTAGCATGATAAAGAAGATTCAAAGAGAGTGAGATGCCAGCTCCTTTCATTCAGTCAGTAGCTTCAATCATTTCTGGACGTTTTTCAATGGCAAAAATCAATGAATATTGTAAATGCACAAACAGTAATTTCTCCGCATTGCAAGGTGCAATTCTGAAATTTTTTGCTTTTTCCTGCTCCTCTTAGCATGATAAAGAAGATTCAAAGAGAGTGAGATGCCAGCTCCTTTCATTCAGTCAGTAGCTTCAATCATTTCTGGTATATGAATAACATGATGTTTTTCAATGGCAAAAATCAATGAATATTGTAAATGCACAAACAGTAATTTCTCCACATTGCAAGGTGCAATTCTGAAATTTTTTGCTTTTTCCTGCTCCTCTTAGCATGATAAAGAAGATTCAAAGAGAGTGAGATGCCAGCTCCTTTCATTCAGTCAGTAGCTTCAATCATTTCTGGACGTTTTTCAATGGCAAAAATCAATGAATATTGTAAATGCACAAACAGTAATTTCTCCGCATTGCAAGGTGCAATTCTGAAATTTTTTGCTTTTTCCTGCTCCTCTTAGCATGATAAAGAAGATTCAAAGAGAGCGAGATGCCAGCTCCTTTCATTCAGTCAGTAGCTTCAATCATTTCTGGTATATGAATAACATGATGTTTTTCAATGGCAAAAATCAATGAATATTGTAAATGCACAAACAGTAATTTCTCCGCATTGCAAGGTGCAATTCTGAAATTTTTTGCTTTTTCCTGCTCCTCTTAGCATGATAAAGAAGATTCAAAGAGAGTGAGATGCCAGCTCCTTTCATTCAGTCAGTAGCTTCAATCATTTCTGGACGTTTTTCAATGGCAAAAATCAATGAATATTGTAAATGCACAAACAGTAATTTCTCCGCATTGCAAGGTGCAATTCTGAAATTTTTTGCTTTTTCCTGCTCCTCTTAGCATGATAAAGAAGATTCAAAGAGAGTGAGATGCCAGCTCCTTTCATTCAGTCAGTAGCTTCAATCATTTCTGGACGTTTTTCAATGGCAAAAATCAATGAATATTGTAAATGCACAAACAGTAATTTCTCCGCATTGCAAGGTGCAATTCTGAAATTTTTTGCTTTTTCCTGCTCCTCTTAGCATGATAAAGAAGATTCAAAGAGAGTGAGATGCCAGCTCCTTTCATTCAGTCAGTAGCTTCAATCATTTCTGGTATATGAATAACATGATGTTTTTCAATGGCAAAAATCAATGAATATTGTAAATGCAGAAACAGTAATTTCTCCGCATTGCAAGGTGCAATTCTGAAATTTTTTGCTTTTTCCTGCTCCTCTTAGCATGATAAAGAAGATTCAAAGAGAGTGAGATGCCAGCTCCTTTCATTCAGTCAGCAGCTTCAATCATTTCTGGACATTTTTCAATGGCAAAAATCAATGAATATTGTAAATGCACAAACAGTAATTTCTCCGCATTGCAAGGTGCAATTCTGAAATTTTTTGCTTTTTCCTGCTCCTCTTAGCATGATAAAGAAGATTCAAAGAGAGTGAGATGCCAGCTCCTTTCATTCAGTCAGTAGCTTCAAACATTTCTGGTATATGAATAACATGATGTTTTTCAATGGCAAAAATCAATGAATATTGTAAAAGCACAAACAGTAATTTCTCCGCATTGCAAGGTGCAATTCTGAAATTTTTTGCTTTTTCCTGCTCCTCTTAGCATGATAAAGAAGATTCAAAGAGAGTGAGATGCCAGCTCCTTTCATTCAGTCAGTTGCTTCAATCATTTCTGGACGTTTTTCAATGGCAAAAATCAATGAATATTGTAAATGCACAAACAGTAATTTCTCCGCATTGCAAGGTGCAATTCTGAAATTTTTTGCTTTTTCCTGCTCCTCTTAGCATGATAAAGAAGATTCAAAGAGAGTGAGATGCCAGCTCCTTTCATTCAGTCAGTTGCTTCAATCATTTCTGGACGTTTTTCAATGGCAAAAATCAATGAATATTGTAAATGCACAAACAGTAATTTCTCCGCATTGCAAGGTGCAATTCTGAAATTTTTTGCTTTTTCCTGCTCCTCTTAGCATGATAAAGAAGATTCAAAGAGAGTGAGATGCCAGCTCCTTTCATTCAGTCAGTAGCTTCAATCATTTCTGGACGTTTTTCAATGGCAAAAATCAATGAATATTGTAAATGCACAAACAGTAATTTCTCCGCATTGCAAGGTGCAATTCTGAAATTTTTTGCTTTTTCCTGCTCCTCTTTGCATGATAAAGAAGATTCAAAGAGAGTGAGATGCCTTTCATTCAGTCAGTAGCTTCAATCATTTCTGGTATATGAATAACATGATGTTTTTCAATGGCAAAAATCAATGAATATTGTAAATGCACAAACAGTAATTTCTCCGCATTGCAAGGTGCAATTCTGAAATTTTTGGCTTTTTCCTGCTCCTCTTAGCATGATAAAGAAGATTCAAAGAGAGTGAGATGCCAGCTCCTTTCATTCAGTCAGTAGCTTCAATCATTTCTGGATGTTTTTCAATGGCAAAAATCAATGAATATTGTAAATGCACAAACAGTAATTTCTCCGCATTGCAAGGTGCAATTCTGAAATTTCTTGCATTTTCCTGCTCCTCTTAGCATGATAAAGAAGATTCAAAGAGAGTGAGATGCCAGCTCCTTTCATTCAGTCAGTAGCTTCAATCATTTCTGGACGTTTTTCAATGGCAAAAATCAATGAATATTGTAAATGCACAAACAGTAATTTCTCCGCATTGCAAGGTGCAATTCTGAAATTTTTTGCTTTTTCCTGCTCCTCTTAGCATGATAAAGAAGATTCAAAGAGAGTGAGATGCCAGCTCCTTTCATTCAGTCAGTAGCTTCAAACATTTCTGGTATATGAATAACATGATGTTTTTCAATGGCAAAAATCAATGAATATTGTAAATGCACAAACAGTAATTTCTCCGCATTGCAAGGTGCAATTCTGAAATTTTTTGCTTTTTCCTGCTCCTCTTAGCATGATAAAGAAGATTCAAAGAGAGTGAGATGCCAGCTCCTTTCATTCAGTCAGTAGCTTCAATCATTTCTGGACGTTTTTCAATGGCAAAAATCAATGAATATTGTAAATGCACAAACAGTAATTTCTCCGCATTGCAAGGTGCAATTCTGAAATTTTTGCTTTTTCCTGCTCCTCTTAGCATGATAAAGAAGATTCAAAGAGAGTGAGATGCCAGCTTCTTTCATTCAGTCAGTAGCTTCAAACATTTCTGGGATATGAATAACATGATGTTTTTCAATGGCAAAAATTAATGAATATTGTAAATGCACAAACAGTAATTTCTCCGCATTGCAAGGTGCAATTCTGAAATTTTTTGCTTTTTCCTGCTCCTCTTAGCATGATAAAGAAGATTCAAAGAGAGTGAGATGCCAGCTCCTTTCATTCAGTCAGTAGCTTCAATCATTTCTGGACGTTTTTCAATGGCAAAAATCAATGAATATTGTAAATGCACAAACAGTAATTTCTCCGCATTGCAAGGCGCAATTCTGAAATTTTTTGCTTTTTCCTGCTCCTCTTAGCATGATAAAGAAGATTCAAAGAGAGTGAGATGCCAGCTCCTTTCATTCAGTCAGTAGCTTCAATCATTTCTGGACGTTTTTCAATGGCAAAAATCAATGAATATTGTAAATGCACAAACAGTAATTTCTCCGCATTGCAAGGTGCAATTCTGAAATTTTTTGCTTTTTCCTGCTCCTCTTAGCATGATAAAGAAGATTCAAAGAGAGTGAGATGCCAGCTCCTTTCATTCAGTCAGTAGCTTCAATCATTTCTGGACGTTTTTCAATGGCAAAAATCAATGAATATTGTAAATGCACAAACAGTAATTTCTCCGCATTGCAAGGTGCAATTCTGAAATTTTTTGCTTTTTCCTGCTCCTCTTAGCATGATAAAGAAGATTCAAAGAGAGTGAGATGCCAGCTCCTTTCATTCAGTCAGTAGCTTCAATCATTTCTGGTATATGAATAACATGATGTTTTTCAATGGCAAAAATCAATGAATATTGTAAATGCACAAACAGTAATTTCTCCGCATTGCAAGTTGCAATTCTGAAATTTTTTGCTTTTTCCTGCTCCTCTTAGCATGATAAAGAAGATTCAAAGAGAGTGAGATGCCAGCTCCTTTCATTCAGTCAGTAGCTTCAATTATTTCTGGACGTTTTTCAATGGCAAAAATCAATGAATATTGTAAATGCACAAACAGTAATTTCTCCGCATTGCAAGGTGCAATTCTGAAATTTTTTGCTTTTTCCTGCTCCTCTTAGCATGATAAAGAAGATTCAAAGAGAGTGAGATGCCAGCTCCTTTCATTCAGTCAGTTGCTTCAATCATTTCTGGACGTTTTTCAATGGCAAAAATCAATGAATATTGTAAATGCACAAACAGTAATTTCTCCGCATTGCAAGGTGCAATTCTGAAATTTTTTGCTTTTTCCTGCTCCTCTTAGCATGATAAAGAAGATTCAAAGAGAGTGAGATG
Organism: Phyllobates terribilis; assembly: GCF_046119375.1. Lineage (NCBI taxonomy): Eukaryota > Metazoa > Chordata > Amphibia > Anura > Dendrobatidae > Phyllobates > Phyllobates terribilis. Next base: position 149,948 of record NW_027364938.1, on the reverse strand, counting down.
CCAGCTCCTTTCATTCAGTCAGTAGCTTCAATCATTTCTGGACGTTTTTCAATGGCAAAAATCAATGAATATTGTAAATGCACAAACAATAATTTCTCCGCATTGCAAGGTGCAATTCTGAAATTTTTTGCTTTTTCCTGCTCCTCTTTGCATGATAAAGAAGATTCAAAGAGAGTGAGATGCCAGCTCCTTTCATTCAGTCAGTAGCTTCAATCATTTCTGGTATATGAATAACATGATGTTTTTCAATGGCAAAAATCAATGAATATTGTAAATGCACAAACAGTAATTTCTCCGCATTGCAAGGTGCAATTCTGAAATTTTTGGCTTTTTCCTGCTCCTCTTAGCATGATAAAGAAGATTCAAAGAGAGTGAGATGCCAGCTCCTTTCATTCAGTCAGTAGCTTCAATCATTTCTGGATGTTTTTCAATGGCAAAAATCAATGAATATTGTAAATGCACAAACAGTAATTTCTCCGCATTGCAAGGTGCAATTCTGAAATTTCTTGCATTTTCCTGCTCCTCTTAGCATGATAAAGAAGATTCAAAGAGAGTGAGATGCCAGCTCCTTTCATTCAGTCAGTAGCTTCAATCATTTCTGGACGTTTTTCAATGGCAAAAATCAATGAATATTGTAAATGCACAAACAGTAATTTCTCCGCATTGCAAGGTGCAATTCTGAAATTTTTTGCTTTTTCCTGCTCCTCTTAGCATGATAAAGAAGATTCAAAGAGAGTGAGATGCCAGCTCCTTTCATTCAGTCAGTAGCTTCAAACATTTCTGGTATATGAATAACATGATGTTTTTCAATGGCAAAAATCAATGAATATTGTAAATGCACAAACAGTAATTTCTCCGCATTGCAAGGTGCAATTCTGAAATTTTTTGCTTTTTCCTGCTCCTCTTAGCATGATAAAGAAGATTCAAAGAGAGTGAGATGCCAGCTCCTTTCATTCAGTCAGTAGCTTCAATCATTTCTGGACGTTTTTCAATGGCAAAAATCAATGAATATTGTAAATGCACAAACAGTAATTTCTCCGCATTGCAAGGTGCAATTCTGAAATTTTTTGCTTTTTCCTGCTCCTCTTAGCATGATAAAGAAGATTCAAAGAGAGTGAGATGCCAGCTTCTTTCATTCAGTCAGTAGCTTCAAACATTTCTGGGATATGAATAACATGATGTTTTTCAATGGCAAAAATTAATGAATATTGTAAATGCACAAACAGTAATTTCTCCGCATTGCAAGGTGCAATTCTGAAATTTTTTGCTTTTTCCTGCTCCTCTTAGCATGATAAAGAAGATTCAAAGAGAGTGAGATGCCAGCTCCTTTCATTCAGTCAGTAGCTTCAATCATTTCTGGACGTTTTTCAATGGCAAAAATCAATGAATATTGTAAATGCACAAACAGTAATTTCTCCGCATTGCAAGGTGCAATTCTGAAATTTTTTGCTTTTTCCTGCTCCTCTTAGCATGATAAAGAAGATTCAAAGAGAGTGAGATGCCAGCTCCTTTCATTCAGTCAGTAGCTTCAATCATTTCTGGACGTTTTTCAATGGCAAAAATCAATGAATATTGTAAATGCACAAACAGTAATTTCTCCGCATTGCAAGGTGCAATTCTGAAATTTTTTGCTTTTTCCTGCTCCTCTTAGCATGATAAAGAAGATTCAAAGAGAGTGAGATGGCAGCTCCTTTCATTCAGTCAGTAGCTTCAATCATTTCTGGTATATGAATAACATGATGTTTTTCAATGGCAAAAATCAATGAATATTGTAAATGCACAAACAGTAATTTCTCCGCATTGCAAGTTGCAATTCTGAAATTTTTTGCTTTTTCCTGCTCCTCTTAGCATGATAAAGAAGATTCAAAGAGAGTGAGATGCCAGCTCCTTTCATTCAGTCAGTAGCTTCAATCATTTCTGGACGTTTTTCAATGGCAAAAATCAATGAATATTGTAAATGCACAAACAGTAATTTCTCCGCATTGCAAGGTGCAATTCTGAAATTTTTTGCTTTTTCCTGCTCCTCTTAGCATGATAAAGAAGATTCAAAGAGAGTGAGATGCCAGCTCCTTTCATTCAGTCAGTAGCTTCAATCATTTCTGGACGTTTTTCAATGGCAAAAATCAATGAATATTGTAAATGCACAAACAGTAATTTCTCCGCATTGCAAGGTGCAATTCTGAAATTTTTTGCTTTTTCCTGCTCCTCTTAGCATGATAAAGAAGATTCAAAGAGAGTGAGATGCCAGCTCCTTTCATTCAGTCAGTAGCTTCAAACATTTCTGGTATATGAATAACATGATGTTTTTCAATGGCAAAAATCAATGAATATTGTAAATGCACAAACAGTAATTTCTCCGCATTGCAAGGTGCAATTCTGAAATTTTTTGCTTTTTCCTGCTCCTCTTAGCATGATAAAGAAGATTCAAAGAGAGTGAGATGCCAGCTCCTTTCATTCAGTCAGTAGCTTCAATCATTTCTGGACGTTTTTCAATGGCAAAAATCAATGAAGATTGTAAATGCACAAACAGTAATTTCTCCGCATTGCAAGGTGCAATTCTGAAATTTTTTGCTTTTTCCTGCTCCTCTTAGCATGATAAAGAAGATTCAAAGAGAGTGAGATGCCAGCTTCTTTCATTCAGTCAGTAGCTTCAAACATTTCTGGGATATGAATAACATGATGTTTTTCAATGGCAAAAATTAATGAATATTGTAAATGCACAAACAGTAATTTCTCCGCATTGCAAGGTGCAATTCTGAAATTTTTTCCTTTTTCCTGCTCCTCTTAGCATGATAAAGAAGATTCAAAGAGAGTGAGATGCCAGCTCCTTTCATTCAGTCAGTAGCTTCAATCATTTCTGGACGTTTTTCAATGGCAAAAATCAATGAATATTGTAAATGCACAAACAGTAATTTCTCCGCATTGCAAGGTGCAATTCTGAAATTTTTTGCTTTTTCCTGCTCCTCTTAGCATGATAAAGAAGATTCAAAGAGAGTGAGATGCCAGCTCCTTTCATTCAGTCAGTAGCTTCAATCATTTCTGGACGTTTTTCAATGGCAAAAATCAATGAATATTGTAAATGCACAAACAGTAATTTCTCCGCATTGCAAGGTGCAATTCTGAAATTTTTTGCTTTTTCCTGCTCCTCTTAGCATGATAAAGAAGATTCAAAGAGAGTGAGATGCCAGCTCCTTTCATTCAGTCAGTAGCTTCAATCATTTCTGGTATATGAATAACATGATGTTTTTCAATGGCAAAAATCAATGAATATTGTAAATGCACAAACAGTAATTTCTCCGCATTGCAAGTTGCAATTCTGAAATTTTTTGCTTTTTCCTGCTCCTCTTAGCATGATAAAGAAGATTCAAAGCGAGTGAGATGCCAGCTCCTTTCATTCAGTCAGTAGCTTCAATCATTTCTGGACGTTTTTCAATGGCAAAAATCAATGAATATTGTAAATGCACAAACAGTAATTTCTCCGCATTGCAAGGTGCAATTCTGAAATTTTTTGCTTTTTCCTGCTCCTCTTAGCATGATAAAGAAGATTCAAAGAGAGTGAGATGCCAGCTCCTTTCATTCAGTCAGTAGCTTCAATCATTTCTGGACGTTTTTCAATGGCAAAAATCAATGAATATTGTAAATGCACAAACAGTAATTTCTCCGCATTGCAAGGTGCAATTCTGAAATTTTTTGCTTTTTCCTGCTCCTCTTAGCATGATAAAGAAGATTCAAAGAGAGTGAGATGCCAGCTCCTTTCATTCAGTCAGTAGCTTCAAACATTTCTGGTATATGAATAACATGATGTTTTTCAATGGCAAAAATCAATGAATATTGTAAAAGCACAAACAGTAATTTCTCCGCATTGCAAGGTGCAATTCTGAAATTTTTTGCTTTTTCCTGCTCCTCTTAGCATGATAAAGAAGATTCAAAGAGAGTGAGATGCCAGCTCCTTTCATTCAGTCAGTAGCTTCAATCATTTCTGGACGTTTTTCAATGGCAAAAATCAATGAATATTGTAAATGCACAAACAGTAATTTCTCCGCATTGCAAGGTGCAATTCTGAAATTTTTTGCTTTTTCCTGCTCCTCTTAGCATGATAAAGAAGATTCAAAGAGAGTGAGATGCCAGCTCCTTCATTCAGTCAGTAGCTTCAATCATTTCTGGTATATGAATAACATGATGTTTTTCAATGGCAAAAATCAATGAATATTGTAAATGCACAAACAGTAATTTCTCCACATTGCAAGGTGCAATTCTGAAATTTTTTGCTTTTTCCTGCTCCTCTTAGCATGATAAAGAAGATTCAAAGAGAGTGAGATGCCAGCTCCTTTCATTCAGTCAGTAGCTTCAATCATTTCTGGACGTTTTTCAATGGCAAAAATCAATGAATATTGTAAATGCACAAACAGTAATTTCTCCGCATTGCAAGGTGCAATTCTGAAATTTTTTGCTTTTTCCTGCTCCTCTTAGCATGATAAAGAAGATTCAAAGAGAGCGAGATGCCAGCTCCTTTCATTCAGTCAGTAGCTTCAATCATTTCTGGTATATGAATAACATGATGTTTTTCAATGGCAAAAATCAATGAATATTGTAAATGCACAAACAGTAATTTCTCCGCATTGCAAGGTGCAATTCTGAAATTTTTTGCTTTTTCCTGCTCCTCTTAGCATGAAAAAGAAGATTCAAAGAGAGTGAGATGCCAGCTCCTTTCATTCAGTCAGTAGCTTCAATCATTTCTGGACGTTTTTCAATGGCAAAAATCAATGAATATTGTAAATGCACAAACAGTAATTTCTCCGCATTGCAAGGTGCAATTCTGAAATTTTTTGCTTTTTCCTGCTCCTCTTAGCATGATAAAGAAGATTCAAAGAGAGTGAGATGCCAGCTCTTTCATTCAGTCAGTAGCTTCAAACATTTCTGGTATATGAATAACATGATGTTTTTCAATGGCAAAAATCAATGAATATTGTAAATGCACAAACAGTAATTTCTCCGCATTGCAAGGTGCAATTCTGAAATTTTTTGCTTTTTCCTGCTCCTCTTAGCATGATAAAGAAGATTCAAAGAGAGTGAGATGCCAGCTCCTTTCATTCAGTCAGTAGCTTCAATCATTTCTGGACGTTTTTCAATGGCAAAAATCAATGAATATTGTAAATGCACAAACAGTAATTTCTCCGCATTGCAAGGTGCAATTCTGAAATTTTTTGCTTTTTCCTGCTCCTCTTAGCATGATAAAGAAGATTCAAAGAGAGTGAGATGCCAGCTCCTTTCATTCAGTCAGTAGCTTCAATCATTTCTGGACGTTTTTCAATGGCAAAAATCAATGAATATTGTAAATGCACAAACAGTAATTTCTCCGCATTGCAAGGTGCAATTCTGAAATTTTTTGCTTTTTCCTGCTCCTCTTAGCATGATAAAGAAGATTCAAAGAGAGTGAGATGCCAGCTTCTTTCATTCAGTCAGTAGCTTCAAACATTTCTGGGATATGAATAACATGATGTTTTTCAATGGCAAAAATTAATGAATATTGTAAATGCACAAACAATAATTTCTCCGCATTGCAAGGTGCAATTCTGAAATTTTTTGCTTTTTCCTGCTCCTCTTAGCATGATAAAGAAGATTCAAAGAGAGTGAGATGCCAGCTCCTTTCATTCAGTCAGTAGCTTCAATCATTTCTGGACGTTTTTCAATGGCAAAAATCAATGAATATTGTAAATGCACAAACAGTAATTTCTCCGCATTGCAAGGTGCAATTCTGAAATTTTTTGCTTTTTCCTGCTCCTCTTAGCATGATAAAGAAGATTCAAAGAGAGTGAGATGCCAGCTCCTTTCATTCAGTCAGTAGCTTCAATCATTTCTGGACGTTTTTCAATGGCAAAAATCAATGAATATTGTAAATGCACAAACAGTAATTTCTCCGCATTGCAAGGTGCAATTCTGAAATTTTTTGCTTTTTCCTGCTCCTCTTAGCATGATAAAGAAGATTCAAAGAGAGTGAGATGCCAGCTCCTTTCATTCAGTCAGTAGCTTCAATCATTTCTGGTATATGAATAACATGATGTTTTTCAATGGCAAAAATCAATGAATATTGTAAATGCACAAACAGTAATTTCTCCGCATTGCAAGTTGCAATTCTGAAATTTTTTGCTTTTTCCTGCTCCTCTTAGCATGATAAAGAAGATTCAAAGAGAGTGAGATGCCAGCTCCTTTCATTCAGTCAGTAGCTTCAATCATTTCTGGACGTTTTTCAATGGCAAAAATCAATGAATATTGTAAATGCACAAACAGTAATTTCTCCGCATTGCAAGGTGCAATTCTGAAATTTTTTGCTTTTTCCTGCTCCTCTTAGCATGATAAAGAAGATTCAAAGAGAGTGAGATGCCAGCTCCTTTCATTCAGTCAGTAGCTTCAATCATTTCTGGACGTTTTTCAATGGCAAAAATCAATGAATATTGTAAATGCACAAACAGTAATTTCTCCGCATTGCAAGGTGCAATTCTGAAATTTTTTGCTTTTTCCTGCTCCTCTTAGCATGATAAAGAAGATTCAAAGAGAGTGAGATGCCAGCTCCTTTCATTCAGTCAGTAGCTTCAAACATTTCTGGTATATGAATAACATGATGTTTTTCAATGGCAAAAATCAATGAATATTGTAAATGCACAAACAGTAATTTCTCCGCATTGCAAGGTGCAATTCTGAAATTTTTTGCTTTTTCCTGCTCCTCTTAGCATGATAAAGAAGATTCAAAGAGAGTGAGATGCCAGCTCCTTTCATTCAGTCAGTAGCTTCAATCATTTCTGGACGTTTTTCAATGGCAAAAATCAATGAAGATTGTAAATGCACAAACAGTAATTTCTCCGCATTGCAAGGTGCAATTCTGAAATTTTTTGCTTTTTCCTGCTCCTCTTAGCATGATAAAGAAGATTCAAAGAGAGTGAGATGCCAGCTTCTTTCATTCAGTCAGTAGCTTCAAACATTTCTGGGATATGAATAACATGATGTTTTTCAATGGCAAAAATTAATAAATATTGTAAATGCACAAACAGTAATTTCTCCGCATTGCAAGGTGCAATTCTGAAATTTTTTGCTTTTTCCTGCTCCTCTTAGCATGATAAAGAAGATTCAAAGAGAGTGAGATGCCAGCTCCTTTCATTCAGTCAGTAGCTTCAATCATTTCTGGACGTTTTTCAATGGCAAAAATCAATGAATATTGTAAATGCACAAACAGTAATTTCTCCGCATTGCAAGGTGCAATTCTGAAATTTTTTGCTTTTTCCTGCTCCTCTTAGCATGATAAAGAAGATTCAAAGAGAGTGAGATGCCAGCTCCTTTCATTCAGTCAGTAGCTTCAATCATTTCTGGACGTTTTTCAATGGCAAAAATCAATGAATATTGTAAATGCACAAACAGTAATTTCTCCGCATTGCAAGGTGCAATTCTGAAATTTTTTGCTTTTTCCTGCTCCTCTTAGCATGATAAAGAAGATTCAAAGAGAGTGAGATGCCAGCTCCTTTCATTCAGTCAGTAGCTTCAATCATTTCTGGTATATGAATAACATGATGTTTTTCAATGGCAAAAATCAATGAATATTGTAAATGCACAAACAGTAATTTCTCCGCATTGCAAGTTGCAATTCTGAAATTTTTTGCTTTTTCCTGCTCCTCTTAGCATGATAAAGAAGATTCAAAGCGAGTGAGATGCCAGCTCCTTTCATTCAGTCAGTAGCTTCAATCATTTCTGGACGTTTTTCAATGGCAAAAATCAATGAATATTGTAAATGCACAAACAGTAATTTCTCCGCATTGCAAGGTGCAATTCTGAAATTTTTTGCTTTTTCCTGCTCCTCTTAGCATGATAAAGAAGATTCAAAGAGAGTGAGATGCCAGCTCCTTTCATTCAGTCAGTAGCTTCAATCATTTCTGGACGTTTTTCAATGGCAAAAATCAATGAATATTGTAAATGCACAAACAGTAATTTCTCCGCATTGCAAGGTGCAATTCTGAAATTTTTTGCTTTTTCCTGCTCCTCTTAGCATGATAAAGAAGATTCAAAGAGAGTGAGATGCCAGCTCCTTTCATTCAGTCAGTAGCTTCAAACATTTCTGGTATATGAATAACATGATGTTTTTCAATGGCAAAAATCAATGAATATTGTAAAAGCACAAACAGTAATTTCTCCGCATTGCAAGGTGCAATTCTGAAATTTTTTGCTTTTTCCTGCTCCTCTTAGCATGATAAAGAAGATTCAAAGAGAGTGAGATGCCAGCTCCTTTCATTCAGTCAGTAGCTTCAATCATTTCTGGACGTTTTTCAATGGCAAAAATCAATGAATATTGTAAATGCACAAACAGTAATTTCTCCGCATTGCAAGGTGCAATTCTGAAATTTTTTGCTTTTTCCTGCTCCTCTTAGCATGATAAAGAAGATTCAAAGAGAGTGAGATGCCAGCTCCTTCATTCAGTCAGTAGCTTCAATCATTTCTGGTATATGAATAACATGATGTTTTTCAATGGCAAAAATCAATGAATATTGTAAATGCACAAACAGTAATTTCTCCACATTGCAAGGTGCAATTCTGAAATTTTTTGCTTTTTCCTGCTCCTCTTAGCATGATAAAGAAGATTCAAAGAGAGTGAGATGCCAGCTCCTTTCATTCAGTCAGTAGCTTCAATCATTTCTGGACGTTTTTCAATGGCAAAAATCAATGAATATTGTAAATGCACAAACAGTAATTTCTCCGCATTGCAAGGTGCAATTCTGAAATTTTTTGCTTTTTCCTGCTCCTCTTAGCATGATAAAGAAGATTCAAAGAGAGCGAGATGCCAGCTCCTTTCATTCAGTCAGTAGCTTCAATCATTTCTGGTATATGAATAACATGATGTTTTTCAATGGCAAAAATCAATGAATATTGTAAATGCACAAACAGTAATTTCTCCGCATTGCAAGGTGCAATTCTGAAATTTTTTGCTTTTTCTGCTCCTCTTAGCATGAAAAAGAAGATTCAAAGAGAGTGAGATGCCAGCTCCTTTCATTCAGTCAGTAGCTTCAATCATTTCTGGACGTTTTTCAATGGCAAAAATCAATGAATATTGTAAATGCACAAACAGTAATTTCTCCGCATTGCAAGGTGCAATTCTGAAATTTTTTGCTTTTTCCTGCTCCTCTTAGCATGATAAAGAAGATTCAAAGAGAGTGAGATGCCAGCTCTTTCATTCAGTCAGTAGCTTCAAACATTTCTGGTATATGAATAACATGATGTTTTTCAATGGCAAAAATCAATGAATATTGTAAATGCACAAACAGTAATTTCTCCGCATTGCAAGGTGCAATTCTGAAATTTTTTGCTTTTTCCTGCTCCTCTTAGCATGATAAAGAAGATTCAAAGAGAGTGAGATGCCAGCTCCTTTCATTCAGTCAGTAGCTTCAATCATTTCTGGACGTTTTTCAATGGCAAAAATCAATGAATATTGTAAATGCACAAACAGTAATTTCTCCGCATTGCAAGGTGCAATTCTGAAATTTTTTGCTTTTTCCTGCTCCTCTTAGCATGATAAAGAAGATTCAAAGAGAGTGAGATGCCAGCTCCTTTCATTCAGTCAGTAGCTTCAATCATTTCTGGACGTTTTTCAATGGCAAAAATCAATGAATATTGTAAATGCACAAACAGTAATTTCTCCGCATTGCAAGGTGCAATTCTGAAATTTTTTGCTTTTTCCTGCTCCTCTTAGCATGATAAAGAAGATTCAAAGAGAGTGAGATGCCAGCTCCTTTCATTCAGTCAGTAGCTTCAATCATTTCTGGTATATGAATAACATGATGTTTTTCAATGGCAAAAATCAATGAATATTGTAAATGCACAAACAGTAATTTCTCCGCATTGCAAGGTGCAATTCTGAAATTTTTTGCTTTTTCCTGCTCCTCTTAGCATGATAAAGAAGATTCAAAGAGAGTGAGATGCCAGCTCCTTTCATTCAGTCAGCAGCTTCAATCATTTCTGGACATTTTTCAATGGCAAAAATCAATGAATATTGTAAATGCACAAACAGTAATTTCTCCGCATTGCAAGGTGCAATTCTGAAATTTTTTGCTTTTTCCTGCTCCTCTTAGCATGATAAAGAAGATTCAAAGAGAGTGAGATGCCAGCTCCTTTCATTCAGTCAGTAGCTTCAAACATTTCTGGTATATGAATAACATGATGTTTTTCAATGGCAAAAATCAATGAATATTGTAAAAGCACAAACAGTAATTTCTCCGCATTGCAAGGTGCAATTCTGAAATTTTTTGCTTTTTCCTGCTCCTCTTAGCATGATAAAGAAGATTCAAAGAAAGTGAGATGCCAGCTCCTTTCATTCAGTCAGTAGCTTCAATCATTTCTGGACGTTTTTCAATGGCAAAAATCAATGAATATTGTAAATGCACAAACAGTAATTTCTCCGCATTGCAAGGTGCAATTCTGAAATTTTTTGCTTTTTCCTGCTCCTCTTAGCATGATAAAGAAGATTCAAAGAGAGTGAGATGCCAGCTCCTTTCATTCAGTCACTAGCTTCAATCATTTCTGGTATAAGAATAACATGATGTTTTTCAATGGCAAAAATCAATGAATATTGTAAATGCACAAACAGTAATTTCTCCGCATTGCAAGTTGCAATTCTGAAATTTTTTGCTTTTTCCTGCTCCTCTTAGCATGATAAAGAAGATTCAAAGAGAGTGAGATGCCAGCTCCTTTCATTCAGTCAGTAGCTTCAATTATTTCTGGACGTTTTTCAATGGCAAAAATCAATGAATATTGTAAATGCACAAACAGTAATTTCTCCGCATTGCAAGGTGCAATTCTGAAATTTTTTGCTTTTTCCTGCTCCTCTTAGCATGATAAAGAAGATTCAAAGAGAGTGAGATGCCAGCTCCTTTCATTCAGTCAGTTGCTTCAATCATTTCTGGACGTTTTTCAATGGCAAAAATCAGTGAATATTGTAAATGCACAAACAGTAATTTCTCCGCATTGCAAGGTGCAATTCTGAAATTTTTTGCTTTTTCCTGCTCCTCTTAGCATGATAAAGAAGATTCAAAGAGAGTGAGATGCCAGCTCCTTTCATTCAGTCAGTAGCTTCAAACATTTCTGGTATATGAATAACATGATGTTTTTCAATGGCAAAAATCAATGAATATTGTAAAAGCACAAACAGTAATTTCTCCGCATTGCAAGGTGCAATTCTGAAATTTTTTGCTTTTTCCTGCTCCTCTTAGCATGATAAAGAAGATTCAAAGAGAGTGAGATGCCAGCTCCTTTCATTCAGTCAGTAGCTTCAATCATTTCTGGACGTTTTTCAATGGCAAAAATCAATGAATATTGTAAATGCACAAACAGTAATTTCTCCGCATTGCAAGGTGCAATTCTGAAATTTTTTGCTTTTTCCTGCTCCTCTTAGCATGATAAAGAAGATTCAAAGAGAGTGAGATGCCAGCTCCTTCATTCAGTCAGTAGCTTCAATCATTTCTGGTATATGAATAACATGATGTTTTTCAATGGCAAAAATCAATGAATATTGTAAATGCACAAACAGTAATTTCTCCACATTGCAAGGTGCAATTCTGAAATTTTTTGCTTTTTCCTGCTCCTCTTAGCATGATAAAGAAGATTCAAAGAGAGTGAGATGCCAGCTCCTTTCATTCAGTCAGTAGCTTCAATCATTTCTGGACGTTTTTCAATGGCAAAAATCAATGAATATTGTAAATGCACAAACAGTAATTTCTCCGCATTGCAAGGTGCAATTCTGAAATTTTTTGCTTTTTCCTGCTCCTCTTAGCATGATAAAGAAGATTCAAAGAGAGCGAGATGCCAGCTCCTTTCATTCAGTCAGTAGCTTCAATCATTTCTGGTATATGAATAACATGATGTTTTTCAATGGCAAAAATCAATGAATATTGTAAATGCACAAACAGTAATTTCTCCGCATTGCAAGGTGCAATTCTGAAATTTTTTGCTTTTTCCTGCTCCTCTTAGCATGAAAAAGAAGATTCAAAGAGAGTGAGATGCCAGCTCCTTTCATTCAGTCAGTAGCTTCAATCATTTCTGGACGTTTTTCAATGGCAAAAATCAATGAATATTGTAAATGCACAAACAGTAATTTCTCCGCATTGCAAGGTGCAATTCTGAAATTTTTTGCTTTTTCCTGCTCCTCTTAGCATGATAAAGAAGATTCAAAGAGAGTGAGATGCCAGCTCTTTCATTCAGTCAGTAGCTTCAAACATTTCTGGTATATGAATAACATGATGTTTTTCAATGGCAAAAATCAATGAATATTGTAAATGCACAAACAGTAATTTCTCCGCATTGCAAGGTGCAATTCTGAAATTTTTTGCTTTTTCCTGCTCCTCTTAGCATGATAAAGAAGATTCAAAGAGAGTGAGATGCCAGCTCCTTTCATTCAGTCAGTAGCTTCAATCATTTCTGGACGTTTTTCAATGGCAAAAATCAATGAATATTGTAAATGCACAAACAGTAATTTCTCCGCATTGCAAGGTGCAATTCTGAAATTTTTTGCTTTTTCCTGCTCCTCTTAGCATGATAAAGAAGATTCAAAGAGAGTGAGATGCCAGCTCCTTTCATTCAGTCAGTAGCTTCAATCATTTCTGGACGTTTTTCAATGGCAAAAATCAATGAATATTGTAAATGCACAAACAGTAATTTCTCCGCATTGCAAGGTGCAATTCTGAAATTTTTTGCTTTTTCCTGCTCCTCTTAGCATGATAAAGAAGATTCAAAGAGAGTGAGATGCCAGCTCCTTTCATTCAGTCAGTAGCTTCAATCATTTCTGGTATATGAATAACATGATGTTTTTCAATGGCAAAAATCAATGAATATTGTAAATGCACAAACAGTAATTTCTCCGCATTGCAAGGTGCAATTCTGAAATTTTTTGCTTTTTCCTGCTCCTCTTAGCATGATAAAGAAGATTCAAAGAGAGTGAGATGCCAGCTCCTTTCATTCAGTCAGCAGCTTCAATCATTTCTGGACATTTTTCAATGGCAAAAATCAATGAATATTGTAAATGCACAAACAGTAATTTCTCCGCATTGCAAGGTGCAATTCTGAAATTTTTTGCTTTTTCCTGCTCCTCTTAGCATGATAAAGAAGATTCAAAGAGAGTGAGATGCCAGCTCCTTTCATTCAGTCAGTAGCTTCAAACATTTCTGGTATATGAATAACATGATGTTTTTCAATGGCAAAAATCAATGAATATTGTAAAAGCACAAACAGGAATTTCTCCGCATTGCAAGGTGCAATTCTGAAATTTTTTGCTTTTTCCTGCTCCTCTTAGCATGATAAAGAAGATTCAAAGAAAGTGAGATGCCAGCTCCTTTCATTCAGTCAGTAGCTTCAATCATTTCTGGACGTTTTTCAATGGCAAAAATCAATGAATATTGTAAATGCACAAACAGTAATTTCTCCGCATTGCAAGGTGCAATTCTGAAATTTTTTGCTTTTTCCTGCTCCTCTTAGCATGATAAAGAAGATTCAAAGAGAGTGAGATGCCAGCTCCTTTCATTCAGTCACTAGCTTCAATCATTTCTGGTATAAGAATAACATGATGTTTTTCAATGGCAAAAATCAATGAATATTGTAAATGCACAAACAGTAATTTCTCCGCATTGCAAGTTGCAATTCTGAAATTTTTTGCTTTTTCCTGCTCCTCTTAGCATGATAAAGAAGATTCAAAGAGAGTGAGATGCCAGCTCCTTTCATTCAGTCAGTAGCTTCAATTATTTCTGGACGTTTTTCAATGGCAAAAATCAATGAATATTGTAAATGCACAAACAGTAATTTCTCCGCATTGCAAGGTGCAATTCTGAAATTTTTTGCTTTTTCCTGCTCCTCTTAGCATGATAAAGAAGATTCAAAGAGAGTGAGATGCCAGCTCCTTTCATTCAGTCAGTTGCTTCAATCATTTCTGGACGTTTTTCAATGGCAAAAATCAGTGAATATTGTAAATGCACAAACAGTAATTTCTCCGCATTGCAAGGTGCAATTCTGAAATTTTTTGCTTTTTCCTGCTCCTCTTAGCATGATAAAGAAGATTCAAAGAGAGTGAGATGCCAGCTCCTTTCATTCAGTCAGTAGCTTCAATCATTTCTGGACGTTTTTCAATGGCAAAAATCAATGAATATTGTAAATGCACAAACAGTAATTTCTCCGCATTGCAAGGTGCAATTCTGAAATTTTTTGCTTTTTCCTGCTCCTCTTTGCATGATAAAGAAGATTCAAAGAGAGTGAGATGCCAGCTCCTTTCATTCAGTCAGTAGCTTCAATCATTTCTGGTATATGAATAACATGATGTTTTTCAATGGGAAAAATCAATGAATATTGTAAATGCACAAACAGTAATTTCTCCGCATTGCAAGGTGCAATTCTGAAATTTTTGGCTTTTTCCTGCTCCTCTTAGCATGATAAAGAAGATTCAAAGAGAGTGAGATGCCAGCTCCTTTCATTCAGTCAGTAGCTTCAATCATTTCTGGATGTTTTTCAATGGCTAAAATCAATGAATATTGTAAATGCACAAACAGTAATTTCTCCGCATTGCAAGGTGCAATTCTGAAATTTCTTGCATTTTCCTGCTCCTCTTAGCATGATAAAGAAGATTCAAAGAGAGTGAGATGCCAGCTCCTTTCATTCAGTCAGTAGCTTCAATCATTTCTGGACGTTTTTCAATGGCAAAAATCAATGAATATTGTAAATGCACAAACAGTAATTTCTCCGCATTGCAAGGTGCAATTCTGAAATTTTTTGCTTTTTCCTGCTCCTCTTAGCATGATAAAGAAGATTCAAAGAGAGTGAGATGCCAGCTCCTTTCATTCAGTCAGTAGCTTCAAACATTTCTGGTATATGAATAACATGATGTTTTTCAATGGCAAAAATCAATGAATATTGTAAATGCACAAACAGTAATTTCTCCGCATTGCAAGGTGCAATTCTGAAATTTTTTGCTTTTTCCTGCTCCTCTTAGCATGATAAAGAAGATTCAAAGAGAGTGAGATGCCAGCTCCTTTCATTCAGTCAGTAGCTTCAATCATTTCTGGTATATGAATAACATGATGTTTTTCAATGGCAAAAATCAATGAATATTGTAAATGCACAAACAGTAATTTCTCCGCATTGCAAGTTGCAATTCTGAAATTTTTTGCTTTTTCCTGCTCCTCTTAGCATGATAAAGAAGATTCAAAGAGAGTGAGATGCCAGCTCCTTTCATTCAGTCAGTAGCTTCAATCATTTCTGGACGTTTTTCAATGGCAAAAATCAATGAATATTGTAAATGCACAAACAGTAATTTCTCCGCATTGCAAGGTGCAATTCTGAAATTTTTTGCTTTTTCCTGCTCCTCTTAGCATGATAAAGAAGATTCAAAGAGAGTGAGATGCCAGCTCCTTTCATTCAGTCAGTAGCTTCAATCATTTCTGGACGTTTTTCAATGGCAAAAATCAATGAATATTGTAAATGCACAAACAGTAATTTCTCCGCATTGCAAGGTGCAATTCTGAAATTTTTTGCTTTTTCCTGCTCCTCTTAGCATGATAAAGAAGATTCAAAGAGAGTGAGATGCCAGCTCCTTTCATTCAGTCAGTAGCTTCAAACATTTCTGGTATATGAATAACATGATGTTTTTCAATGGCAAAAATCAATGAATATTGTAAAAGCACAAACAGTAATTTCTCCGCATTGCAAGGTGCAATTCTGAAATTTTTTGCTTTTTCCTGCTCCTCTTAGCATGATAAAGAAGATTCAAAGAGAGTGAGATGCCAGCTCCTTTCATTCAGTCAGTAGCTTCAATCATTTCTGGACGTTTTTCAATGGCAAAAATCAATGAATATTGTAAATGCACAAACAGTAATTTCTCCGTATTGCAAGGTGCAATTCTGAAATTTTTTGCTTTTTCCTGCTCCTCTTAGCATGATAAAGAAGATTCAAAGAGAGTGAGATGCCAGCTCCTTTCATTCAGTCAGTAGCTTCAATCATTTCTGGTATATGAATAACATGATGTTTTTCAATGGCAAAAATCAATGAATATTGTAAATGCACAAACAGTAATTTCTCCACATTGCAAGGTGCAATTCTGAAATTTTTTGCTTTTTCCTGCTCCTCTTAGCATGATAAAGAAGATTCAAAGAGAGTGAGATGCCAGCTCCTTTCATTCAGTCAGTAGCTTCAATCATTTCTGGACGTTTTTCAATGGCAAAAATCAATGAATATTGTAAATGCACAAACAGTAATTTCTCCGCATTGCAAGGTGCAATTCTGAAATTTTTTGCTTTTTCCTGCTCCTCTTAGCATGATAAAGAATATTCAAAGAGAGCGAGATGCCAGCTCCTTTCATTCAGTCAGTAGCTTCAATCATTTCTGGTATATGAATAACATGATGTTTTTCAATGGCAAAAATCAATGAATATTGTAAATGCACAAACAGTAATTTCTCCGCATTGCAAGGTGCAATTCTGAAATTTTTTGCTTTTTCCTGCTCCTCTTAGCATGATAAAGAAGATTCAAAGAGAGTGAGATGCCAGCTCCTTTCATTCAGTCAGTAGCTTCAATCATTTCTGGACGTTTTTCAATGGCAAAAATCAATGAATATTGTAAATGCACAAACAGTAATTTCTCCGCATTGCAAGGTGCAATTCTGAAATTTTTTGCTTTTTCCTGCTCCTCTTAGCATGATAAAGAAGATTCAAAGAGAGTGAGATGCCAGCTCCTTTCATTCAGTCAGTAGCTTCAAACATTTCTAGTATATGAATAACATGATGTTTTTCAATGGCAAAAATCAATGAATATTGTAAATGCACAAACAGTAATTTCTCCGCATTGCAAGGTGCAATTCTGAAATTTTTTGCTTTTTCCTGCTCCTCTTAGCATGATAAAGAAGATTCAAAGAGAGTGAGATGCCAGCTCCTTTCATTCAGTCAGTAGCTTCAATCATTTCTGGACGTTTTTCAATGGCAAAAATCAATGAATATTGTAAATGCACAAACAGTAATTTCTCCGCATTGCAAGGTGCAATTCTGAAATTTTTTGCTTTTTCCTGCTCCTCTTAGCATGATAAAGAAGATTCAAAGAGAGTGAGATGCCAGCTCCTTTCATTCAGTCAGTAGCTTCAATCATTTCTGGACGTTTTTCAATGGCAAAAATCAATGAATATTGTAAATGCACAAACAGTAATTTCTCCGCATTGCAAGGTGCAATTCTGAAATTTTTTGCTTTTTTCTGCTCCTCTTAGCATGATAAAGAAGATTCAAAGAGAGTGAGATGCCAGCTCCTTTCATTCAGTCAGTAGCTTCAATCATTTCTGGTATATGAATAACATGATGTTTTTCAATGGCAAAAATCAATGAATATTGTAAATGCACAAACAGTAATTTCTCCGCATTGCAAGTTGCAATTCTGAAATTTTTTGCTTTTTCCTGCTCCTCTTAGCATGATAAAGAAGATTCAAAGAGAGTGAGATGCCAGCTCCTTTCATTCAGTCAGTAGCTTCAATCATTTCTGGACGTTTTTCAATGGCAAAAATCAATGAATATTGAAAATGCACAAACAGTAATTTCTCCGCATTGCAAGGTGCAATTCTGAAATTTTTTGCTTTTTCCTGCTCCTCTTAGCATGATAAAGAAGATTCAAAGAGAGTGAGATGCCAGCTCCTTTCATTCAGTCAGTAGCTTCAATCATTTCTGGACGTTTTTCAATGGCAAAAATCAATGAATATTGTAAATGCACAAACAGTAATTTCTCCGCATTGCAAGGTGCAATTCTGAAATTTTTTGCTTTTTCCTGCTCCTCTTAGCATGATAAAGAAGATTCAAAGAGAGTGAGATGCCAGCTCCTTTCATTCAGTCAGTAGCTTCAAACATTTCTGGTATATGAATAACATGATGTTTTTCAATGGCAAAAATCAATGAATATTGTAAAAGCACAAACAGTAATTTCTCCGCATTGCAAGGTGCAATTCTGAAATTTTTTGCTTTTTCCTGCTCCTCTTAGCATGATAAAGAAGATTCAAAGAGAGTGAGATGCCAGCTCCTTTCATTCAGTCAGTAGCTTCAATCATTTCTGGACGTTTTTCAATGGCAAAAATCAATGAATATTGTAAATGCACAAACAGTAATTTCTCCGCATTGCAAGGTGCAATTCTGAAATTTTTTGCTTTTTCCTGCTCCTCTTAGCATGATAAAGAAGATTCAAAGAGAGTGAGATGCCAGCTCCTTCATTCAGTCAGTAGCTTCAATCATTTCTGGTATATGAATAACATGATGTTTTTCAATGGCAAAAATCAATGAATATTGTAAATGCACAAACAGTAATTTCTCCACATTGCAAGGTGCAATTCTGAAATTTTTTGCTTTTTCCTGCTCCTCTTAGCATGATAAAGAAGATTCAAAGAGAGTGAGATGCCAGCTCCTTTCATTCAGTCAGTAGCTTCAATCATTTCTGGACGTTTTTCAATGGCAAAAATCAATGAATATTGTAAATGCACAAACAGTAATTTCTCCGCATTGCAAGGTGCAATTCTGAAATTTTTTGCTTTTTCCTGCTCCTCTTAGCATGATAAAGAAGATTCAAATAGAGCGAGATGCCAGCTCCTTTCATTCAGTCAGTAGCTTCAATCATTTCTGGTATATGAATAACATGATGTTTTTCAATGGCAAAAATCAATGAATATTGTAAATGCACAAACAGTAATTTCTCCGCATTGCAAGGTGCAATTCTGAAATTTTTTGCTTTTTCCTGCTCCTCTTAGCATGATAAAGAAGATTCAAAGAGAGTGAGATGCCAGCTCCTTTCATTCAGTCAGTAGCTTCAATCATTTCTGGACGTTTTTCAATGGCAAAAATCAATGAATATTGTAAATGCACAAACAGTAATTTCTCCGCATTGCAAGGTGCAATTCTGAAATTTTTTGCTTTTTCCTGCTCCTCTTAGCATGATAAAGAAGATTCAAAGAGAGTGAGATGCCAGCTCCTTTCATTCAGTCAGTAGCTTCAAACATTTCTGGTATATGAATAACATGATGTTTTTCAAAGGCAAAAATCAATGAATATTGTAAATGCACAAACAGTAATTTCTCCGCATTGCAAGGTGCAATTCTGAAATTTTTTGCTTTTTCCTGCTCCTCTTAGCATGATAAAGAAGATTCAAAGAGAGTGAGATGCCAGCTCCTTTCATTCAGTCAGTAGCTTCAATCATTTCTGGACGTTTTTCAATGGCAAAAATCAATGAATATTGTAAATGCACAAACAGTAATTTCTCCGCATTGCAAGGTGCAATTCTGAAATTTTTTGCTTTTTCCTGCTCCTCTTAGCATGATAAAGAAGATTCAAAGAGAGTGAGATGCCAGCTCCTTTCATTCAGTCAGTAGCTTCAATCATTTCTGGACGTTTTTCAATGGCAAAAATCAATGAATATTGTAAATGCACAAACAGTACTTTCTCCGCATTGCAAGGTGCAATTCTGAAATTTTTTGCTTTTTCCTGCTCCTCTTAGCATGATAAAGAAGATTCAAAGAGAGTGAGATGCCAGCTCCTTTCATTCAGTCAGTAGCTTCAATCATTTCTGGTATATGAATAACATGATGTTTTTCAATGGCAAAAATCAATGAATATTGTAAATGCACAAACAGTAATTTCTCCGCATTGCAAGGTGCAATTCTGAAATTTTTTGCTTTTTCCTGCTCCTCTTAGCATGATAAAGAAGATTCAAAGAGAGTGAGATGCCAGCTCCTTTCATTCAGTCAGTAGCTTCAAACATTTCTGGTATATGAATAACATGATGTTTTTCAATGGCAAAAATCAATGAATATTGTAAAAGCACAAACAGTAATTTCTCCGCATTGCAAGGTGCAATTCTGAAATTTTTTGCTTTTTCCTGCTCCTCTTAGCATGATAAAGAAGATTCAAAGAAAGTGAGATGCCAGCTCCTTTCATTCAGTCAGTAGCTTCAATCATTTCTGGACGTTTTTCAATGGCAAAAATCAATGAATATTGTAAATGCACAAACAGTAATTTCTCCGCATTGCAAGGTGCAATTCTGAAATTTTTTGCTTTTTCCTGCTCCTCTTAGCATGATAAAGAAGATTCAAAGAGAGTGAGATGCCAGCTCCTTTCATTCAGTCACTAGCTTCAATCATTTCTGGTATAAGAATAACATGATGTTTTTCAATGGCAAAAATCAATGAATATTGTAAATGCACAAACAGTAATTTCTCCGCATTGCAAGTTGCAATTCTGAAATTTTTTGCTTTTTCCTGCTCCTCTTAGCATGATAAAGAAGATTCAAAGAGAGTGAGATGCCAGCTCCTTTCATTCAGTCAGTAGCTTCAATTATTTCTGGACGTTTTTCAATGGCAAAAATCAATGAATATTGTAAATGCACAAACAGTAATTTCTCCGCATTGCAAGGTGCAATTCTGAAATTTTTTGCTTTTTCCTGCTCCTCTTAGCATGATAAAGAAGATTCAAAGAGAGTGAGATGCCAGCTCCTTTCATTCAGTCAGTTGCTTCAATCATTTCTGGACGTTTTTCAATGGCAAAAATCAGTGAATATTGTAAATGCACAAACAGTAATTTCTCCGCATTGCAAGGTGCAATTCTGAAATTTTTTGCTTTTTCCTGCTCCTCTTAGCATGATAAAGAAGATTCAAAGAGAGTGAGATGCCAGCTCCTTTCATTCAGTCAGTAGCTTCAATCATTTCTGGACGTTTTTCAATGGCAAAAATCAATGAATATTGTAAATGCACAAACAGTAATTTCTCCGCATTGCAAGGTGCAATTCTGAAATTTTTTGCTTTTTCCTGCTCCTCTTTGCATGATAAAGAAGATTCAAAGAGAGTGAGATGCCAGCTCCTTTCATTCAGTCAGTAGCTTCAATCATTTCTGGTATATGAATAACATGATGTTTTTCAATGGCAAAAATCAATGAATATTGTAAATGCACAAACAGTAATTTCTCCGCATTGCAAGGTGCAATTCTGAAATTTCTTGCATTTTCCTGCTCCTCTTAGCATGATAAAGAAGATTCAAAGAGAGTGAGATGCCAGCTCCTTTCATTCAGTCAGTAGCTTCAATCATTTCTGGACGTTTTTCAATGGCAAAAATCAATGAATATTGTAAATGCACAAACAGTAATTTCTCCGCATTGCAAGGTGCAATTCTGAAATTTTTTGCTTTTTCCTGCTCCTCTTAGCATGATAAAGAATATTCAAAGAGAGTGAGATGCCAGCTCCTTTCATTCAGTCAGTAGCTTCAAACATTTCTGGTATATGAATAACATGATGTTTTTCAATGGCAAAAATCAATGAATATTGTAAATGCACAAACAGTAATTTCTCCGCATTGCAAGGTGCAATTCTGAAATTTTTTGCTTTTTCCTGCTCCTCTTAGCATGATAAAGAAGATTCAAAGAGAGTGAGATGCCAGCTCCTTTCATTCAGTCAGTAGCTTCAATCATTTCTGGTATATGAATAACATGATGTTTTTCAATGGCAAAAATCAATGAATATTGTAAATGCACAAACAGTAATTTCTCCGCATTGCAAGTTGCAATTCTGAAATTTTTTGCTTTTTCCTGCTCCTCTTAGCATGATAAAGAAGATTCAAAGAGAGTGAGATGCCAGCTCCTTTCATTCAGTCAGTAGCTTCAATCATTTCTGGACGTTTTTCAATGGCAAAAATCAATGAATATTGTAAATGCACAAACAGTAATTTCTCCGCATTGCAAAGTGCAATTCTGAAATTTTTTGCTTTTTCCTGCTCCTCTTAGCATGATAAAGAAGATTCAAAGAGAGTGAGATGCCAGCTCCTTTCATTCAGTCAGTAGCTTCAAACATTTCTGGTATATGAATAACATGATGTTTTTCAATGTCAAAAATCAATGAATATTGTAAAAGCACAAACAGTAATTTCTCCGCATTGCAAGGTGCAATTCTGAAATTTTTTGCTTTTTCCTGCTCCTCTTAGCATGATAAAGAAGATTCAAAGAGAGTGAGATGCCAGCTCCTTTCATTCAGTCAGTAGCTTCAATCATTTCTGGACGTTTTTCAATGGCAAAAATCAATGAATATTGTAAATGCACAAACAGTAATTTCTCCGTATTGCAAGGTGCAATTCTGAAATTTTTTGCTTTTTCCTGCTCCTCTTAGCATGATAAAGAAGATTCAAAGAGAGTGAGATGCCAGCTCCTTTCATTCAGTCAGTAGCTTCAATCATTTCTGGTATATGAATAACATGATGTTTTTCAATGGCAAAAATCAATGAATATTGTAAATGCACAAACAGTAATTTCTCCACATTGCAAGGTGCAATTCTGAAATTTTTTGCTTTTTCCTGCTCCTCTTAGCATGATAAAGAAGATTCAAAGAGAGTGAGATGCCAGCTCCTTTCATTCAGTCAGTAGCTTCAATCATTTCTGGACGTTTTTCAATGGCAAAAATCAATGAATATTGTAAATGCACAAACAGTAATTTCTCCGCATTGCAAGGTGCAATTCTGAAATTTTTTGCTTTTTCCTGCTCCTCTTAGCATGATAAAGAATATTCAAAGAGAGCGAGATGCCAGCTCCTTTCATTCAGTCAGTAGCTTCAATCATTTCTGGTATATGAATAACATGATGTTTTTCAATGGCAAAAATCAATGAATATTGTAAATGCACAAACAGTAATTTCTCCGCATTGCAAGGTGCAATTCTGAAATTTTTTGCTTTTTCCTGCTCCTCTTAGCATGATAAAGAAGATTCAAAGAGAGTGAGATGCCAGCTCCTTTCATTCAGTCAGTAGCTTCAATCATTTCTGGACGTTTTTCAATGGCAAAAATCAATGAATATTGTAAATGCACAAACAGTAATTTCTCCGCATTGCAAGGTGCAATTCTGAAATTTTTTGCTTTTTCCTGCTCCTCTTAGCATGATAAAGAAGATTCAAAGAGAGTGAGATGCCAGCTCCTTTCATTCAGTCAGTAGCTTCAAACATTTCTAGTATATGAATAACATGATGTTTTTCAATGGCAAAAATCAATGAATATTGTAAATGCACAAACAGTAATTTCTCCGCATTGCAAGGTGCAATTCTGAAATTTTTTGCTTTTTCCTGCTCCTCTTAGCATGATAAAGAAGATTCAAAGAGAGTGAGATGCCAGCTCCTTTCATTCAGTCAGTAGCTTCAATCATTTCTGGACGTTTTTCAATGGCAAAAATCAATGAATATTGTAAATGCACAAACAGTAATTTCTCCGCATTGCAAGGTGCAATTCTGAAATTTTTTGCTTTTTCCTGCTCCTCTTAGCATGATAAAGAAGTTTCAAAGAGAGTGAGATGCCAGCTCCTTTCATTCAGTCAGTAGCTTCAATCATTTCTGGACGTTTTTCAATGGCAAAAATCAATGAATATTGTAAATGCACAAACAGTAATTTCTCCGCATTGCAAGGTGCAATTCTGAAATTTTTTGCTTTTTTCTGCTCCTCTTAGCATGATAAAGAAGATTCAAAGAGAGTGAGATGCCAGCTCCTTTCATTCAGTCAGTAGCTTCAATCATTTCTGGTATATGAATAACATGATGTTTTTCAATGGCAAAAATCAATGAATATTGTAAATGCACAAACAGTAATTTCTCCGCATTGCAAGGTGCAATTCTGAAATTTTTTGCTTTTTCCTGCTCCTCTTAGCATGATAAAGAAGATTCAAAGAGAGTGAGATGCCAGCTCCTTTCATTCAGTCAGCAGCTTCAATCATTTCTGGACATTTTTCAATGGCAAAAATCAATGAATATTGTAAATGCACAAACAGTAATTTCTCCGCATTGCAAGGTGCAATTCTGAAATTTTTTGCTTTTTCCTGCTCCTCTTAGCATGATAAAGAAGATTCAAAGAGAGTGAGATGCCAGCTCCTTTCATTCAGTCAGTAGCTTCAAACATTTCTGGTATATGAATAACATGATGTTTTTCAATGGCAAAAATCAATGAATATTGTAAAAGCACAAACAGTAATTTCTCCGCATTGCAAGGTGCAATTCTGAAATTTTTTGCTTTTTCCTGCTCCTCTTAGCATGATAAAGAAGATTCAAAGAGAGTGAGATGCCAGCTCCTTTCATTCAGTCAGTAGCTTCAATCATTTCTGGACGTTTTTCAATGGCAAAAATCAATGAATATTGTAAATGCACAAACAGTAATTTCTCCGCATTGCAAGGTGCAATTCTGAAATTTTTTGCTTTTTCCTGCTCCTCTTAGCATGATAAAGAAGATTCAAAGAGAGTGAGATGCCAGCTCCATTCATTCAGTCAGTAGCTTCAATCATTTCTGGTATATGAATAACATGATGTTTTTCAATGGCAAAAATCAATGAATATTGTAAATGCACAAACAGTAATTTCTCCGCATTGCAAGTTGCAATTCTGAAATTTTTTGCTTTTTCCTGCTCCTCTTAGCATGATAAAGAAGATTCAAAGAGAGTGAGATGCCAGCTCCTTTCATTCAGTCAGTAGCTTCAATTATTTCTGGACGTTTTTCAATGGCAAAAATCAATGAATATTGTAAATGCACAAACAGTAATTTCTCCGCATTGCAAGGTGCAATTCTGAAATTTTTTGCTTTTTCCTGCTCCTCTTAGCATGATAAAGAAGATTCAAAGAGAGTGAGATGCCAGCTCCTTTCATTCAGTCAGTTGCTTCAATCATTTCTGGACGTTTTTCAATGGCAAAAATCAGTGAATATTGTAAATGCACAAACAGTAATTTCTCCGCATTGCAAGGTGCAATTCTGAAATTTTTTGCTTTTTCCTGCTCCTCTTAGCATGATAAAGAAGATTCAAAGAGAGTGAGATGCCAGCTCCTTTCATTCAGTCAGTAGCTTCAATCATTTCTGGACGTTTTTCAATGGCAAAAATCAATGAATATTGTAAATGCACAAACAGTAATTTCTCCGCATTGCAAGGTGCAATTCTGAAATTTTTTGCTTTTTCCTGCTCCTCTTTGCATGATAAAGAAGATTCAAAGAGAGTGAGATGCCAGCTCCTTTCATTCAGTCAGTAGCTTCAATCATTTCTGGTATATGAATAACATGATGTTTTTCAATGGCAAAAATCAATGAATATTGTAAATGCACAAACAGTAATTTCTCCGCATTGCAAGGTGCAATTCTGAAATTTTTGGCTTTTTCCTGCTCCTCTTAGCATGATAAAGAAGATTCAAAGAGAGTGAGATGCCAGCTCCTTTCATTCAGTCAGTAGCTTCAATCATTTCTGGATGTTTTTCAATGGCAGAAATCAATGAATATTGTAAATGCACAAACAGTAATTTCTCCGCATTGCAAGGTGCAATTCTGAAATTTCTTGCATTTTCCTGCTCCTCTTAGCATGATAAAGAAGATTCAAAGAGATTGAGATGCCAGCTCCTTTCATTCAGTCAGTAGCTTCAATCATTTCTGGACGTTTTTCAATGGCAAAAATCAATGAATATTGTAAATGCACAAACAGTAATTTCTCCGCATTGCAAGGTGCAATTCTGAAATTTTTTGCTTTTTCCTGCTCCTCTTAGCATGATAAAGAAGATTCAAAGAGAGTGAGATGCCAGCTCCTTTCATTCAGTCAGTAGCTTCAAACATTTCTGGTATATGAATAACATGATGTTTTTCAATGGCAAAAATCAATGAATATTGTAAATGCACAAACAGTAATTTCTCCGCATTGCAAGGTGCAATTCTGAAATTTTTTGCTTTTTCCTGCTCCTCTTAGCATGATAAAGAAGATTCAAAGAGAGTGAGATGCCAGCTCCTTTCATTCAGTCAGTAGCTTCAATCATTTCTGGACGTTTTTCAATGGCAAAAATCAATGAATATTGTAAATGCACAAACAGTAATTTCTCCGCATTGCAAGGTGCAATTCTGAAATTTTTTGCTTTTTCCTGCTCCTCTTAGCATGATAAAGAAGATTCAAAGAGAGTGAGATGCCAGCTTCTTTCATTCAGTCAGTAGCTTCAAACATTTCTGGGATATGAATAACATGATGTTTTTCAATGGCAAAAATTAATGAATATTGTAAATGCACAAACAGTAATTTCTCCGCATTGCAAGGTGCAATTCTGAAATTTTTTGCTTTTTCCTGCTCCTCTTAGCATGATAAAGAAGATTCAAAGAGAGTGAGATGCCAGCTCCTTTCATTCAGTCAGTAGCTTCAATCATTTCTGGACGTTTTTCAATGGCAAAAATCAATGAATATTGTAAATGCACAAACAGTAATTTCTCCGCATTGCAAGGTGCAATTCTGAAATTTTTTGCTTTTTCCTGCTCCTCTTAGCATGATAAAGAAGATTCAAAGAGAGTGAGATGCCAGCTCCTTTCATTCAGTCAGTAGCTTCAATCATTTCTGGACGTTTTTCAATGGCAAAAATCAATGAATATTGTAAATGCACAAACAGTAATTTCTCCGCATTGCAAGGTGCAATTCTGAAATTTTTTGCTTTTTCCTGCTCCTCTTAGCATGATAAAGAAGATTCAAAGAGAGTGAGATGCCAGCTCCTTTCATTCAGTCAGTAGCTTCAATCATTTCTGGTATATGAATAACATGATGTTTTTCAATGGCAAAAATCAATGAATATTGTAAATGCACAAACAGTAATTTCTCCGCATTGCAAGTTGCAATTCTGAAATTTTTTGCTTTTTCCTGCTCCTCTTAGCATGATAAAGAAGATTCAAAGAGAGTGAGATTCCAGCTCCTTTCATTCAGTCAGTAGCTTCAATCATTTCTGGACGTTTTTCAATGGCAAAAATCAATGAATATTGTAAATGCACAAACAGTAATTTCTCCGCATTGCAAGGTGCAATTCTGAAATTTTTTGCTTTTTCCTGCTCCTCTTAGCATGATAAAGAAGATTCAAAGAGAGTGAGATGCCAGCTCCTTTCATTCAGTCAGTAGCTTCAATCATTTCTGGACGTTTTTCAATGACAAAAATCAATGAATATTGTAAATGCACAAACAGTAATTTCTCCGCATTGCAAGATGCAATTCTGAAATTTTTTGCTTTTTCCTGCTCCTCTTAGCATGATAAAAAAGATTCAAAGAGAGTGAGATGCCAGCTCCTTTCATTCAGTCAGTAGCTTCAATCATTTCTGGACGTTTTTCAATGGCAAAAATCAATGAATATTGTAAATGCACAAACAGTAATTTCTCCGCATTGCAAGGTGCAATTCTGAAATTTTTTGCTTTTTCCTGCTCCTCTTAGCATGATAAAGAAGATTCAAAGAGAGTGAGATGCCAGCTCCTTTCATTCAGTCAGTAGCTTCAATCATTTCTGGTATATGAATAACATGATGTTTTTCAATGGCAAAAATCAATGAATATTGTAAATGCACAAACAGTAATTTCTCCGCATTGCAAGGTGCAATTCTGAAATTTTTTGCTTTTTCCTGCTCCTCTTAGCATGATAAAGAAGATTCAAAGAGAGTGAGATGCCAGCTCCTTTCATTCAGTCAGTAGCTTCAATCATTTCTGGACGTTTTTCAATGGCAAAAATCAATGAATATTGTAAATGCACAAACAGTAATTTCTCCGCATTGCAACTTGCAATTTTGAAATTTTTTGCTTTTTCCTGCTCCTCTTAGCATGATAAAGAAGATTCAAAGAGAGTGAGATGCCAGCTCCTTTCATTCAGTCAGTAGCTTCAGTTATTTCTGGACGTTTTTCAATGGCAAAAATCAATGAATATTGTAAATGCACAAACAGTAATTTCTCCGCATTGCAAGGTGCAATTCTGAAATTTTTTGCTTTTTCCTGCTCCTCTTAGCATGATAAAGAAGATTCAAAGAGAGTGAGATGCCAGCTCCTTTCATTCAGTCAGTAGCTTCAAACATTTCTGGTATAAACATTTCTGGACGTTTTTCAATGGCAAAAATCAATGAATATTGTAAATGCACAAACAGTAATATCTCCACATTGCAAGGTGCAATTCTGAAATTTTTTGCTTTTTCCTGCTAATCCTAGCATGATAAAGAAGATTCAAATAGAGTGAGATGCCAGCTCCTTTCATTCAGTCAGTAGCTTCAAACATTTCTGGACGTTTTTCAATGGCAAAATTCAATGAATATTGTAAATGGACAAACAGTAATATCTCCACATTGCCAGGTGCAATTCTGAAATTTTTTGCTTTTTCCTGCTAATCCTAGCATGATAAAGAAGTTTCAAAGAGAGTGAGATGCCAGCTCCTTTCATTCAGTCAGTAGCTTCAATCATTTCTGGACGTTTTTCAATGGCAAAAATCAATGAATATTGTAAATGCACAAACAGTAATTTCTCCGCATTGCAAGGTGCAATTCTGAAATTTTTTGCTTTTTCCTGCTCCTCTTAGCATGATAAAGAAGATTCAAAGAGAGTGAGATGCCAGCTCCTTTCATTCAGTCAGTAGCTTCAATCATTTCTGGACGTTTTTCAATGGCAAAAATCAATGAATATTGTAAATGCACAAACAGTAATTTCTCCGCATTGCAAGGTGCAATTCTGAAATTTTTGGCTTTTTCCTGCTCCTCTTAGCATGATAAAGAAGATTCAAAGAGAGTGAGATGCCAGCTCCTTTCATTCAGTCAGTAGCTTCAATCATTTCTGGTATATGAATAACATGATGTTTTTCAATGGCAAAAATCAATGAATATTGTAAATGCACAAACAGTAATTTCTCCGCATTGCAAGGTGCAATTCTGAAATTTTTTGCTTTTTCCTGCTCCTCTTAGCATGATAAAGAAGATTCAAAGAGAGTGAGATGCCAGCTCCTTTCATTCAGTCAGTAGCTTCAATCATTTCTGGACGTTTTTCAATGGCAAAAATCAATGAATATTGTAAATGCACAAACAGTAATTTCTCCGCATTGCAAGATGCAATTCTGAAATTTTTTGCTTTTTCCTGCTCCTCTTAGCATGATAAAGAAGATTCAAAGAGAGTGAGATGCCAGCTCCTTTCATTCAGTCAGTAGCTTCAGTCATTTCTGGACGTTTTTCAATGCAAAAATCAATGAATATTGTAAATGCACAAACAGTAATTTCTCCGCATTGCAAGGTGCAATTCTGAAATTTTTTGCTTTTTCCTGCTCCTCTTAGCATGATAAAGAAGATTCAAAGAGAGTGAGATGCCAGCTCCTTTCATTCAGTCAGTAGCTTCAATCATTTCTGGTATATGAATAACATGATGTTTTTCAATGGCAAAAATCAATGAATATTGTAAATGCACAAACAGTAATTTCTCCGCATTGCAAGGTGCAATTCTGAAATTTTTTGCTTTTTCCTGCTCCTCTTAGCATGATAAAGAAGATTCAAAGAGAGTGAGATGCCAGCTCCTTTCATTCAGTCAGTAGCTTCAATCATTTCTGGATGTTTTTCAATGGCAAAAATCAATGAATATTATAAATGCACAAACAGTAATTTCTCCGCATTGCAAGGTGCAATTCTGAAATTTCTTGCATTTTCCTGCTCCTCTTAGCATGATAAAGAAGATTCAAAGAGAGTGAGATGCCAGCTCCTTTCATTCAGTCAGTAGCTTCAATCATTTCTGGACGTTTTTCAATGGCAAAAATCAATGAATATTGTAAATGCACAAACAGTAATTTCTCCGCATTGCAAGGTGCAATTCTGAAATTTTTTGCTTTTTCCTGCTCCTCTTAGCATGATAAAGAAGATTCAAAGAGAGTGAGATGCCAGCTCCTTTCATTCAGTCAGTAGCTTCAAACATTTCTGGTATATGAATAACATGATGTTTTTCAATGGCAAAAATCAATGAATATTGTAAATGCACAAACAGTAATTTCTCCGCATTGCAAGGTGCAATTCTGAAATTTCTTGCTTTTTCCTGCTCCTCTTAGCATGATAAAGAAGATTCAAAGAGAGTGAGATGCCAGCTCCTTTCATTCAGTCAGTAGCTTCAATCATTTCTGGACGTTTTTCAATGGCAAAAATCAATGAATATTGTAAATGCACAAACAGTAATTTCTCCGCATTGCAAGGTGCAATTCTGAAA
Organism: Phyllobates terribilis; assembly: GCF_046119375.1. Classification (NCBI taxonomy): domain Eukaryota; kingdom Metazoa; phylum Chordata; class Amphibia; order Anura; family Dendrobatidae; genus Phyllobates; species Phyllobates terribilis. The sequence goes on along the minus strand of NW_027364938.1, from coordinate 119,936 downwards.
TTTTTTGCTTTTTCCTGCTCCTCTTAGCATGATAAAGAAGATTCAAAGAGAGTGAGATGCCAGCTCCTTTCATTCAGTCAGTAGCTTCAATCATTTCTGGACGTTTTTCAATGGCAAAAATCAATGAATATTGTAAATGCACAAACAGTAATTTCTCCGCATTGCAAGGTGCAATTCTGAAATTTTTTGCTTTTTCCTGCTCCTCTTAGCATGATAAAGAAGATTCAAAGAGAGTGAGATGCCAGCTCCTTTCATTCAGTCAGTAGCTTCAATCATTTCTGGTATATGAATAACATGATGTTTTTCAATGGCAAAAATCAATGAATATTGTAAATGCACAAACAGTAATTTCTCCGCATTGCAAGTTGCAATTCTGAAATTTTTTGCTTTTTCCTGCTCCTCTTAGCATGATAAAGAAGATTCAAAGAGAGTGAGATTCCGGCTCCTTTCATTCAGTCAGTAGCTTCAATCATTTCTGGACGTTTTTCAATGGCAAAAATCAATGAATATTGTAAATGCACAAACAGTAATTTCTCCGCATTGCAAGGTGCAATTCTGAAATTTTTTGCTTTTTCCTGCTCCTCTTAGCATGATAAAGAAGATTCAAAGAGAGTGAGATGCCAGCTCCTTTCATTCAGTCAGTAGCTTCAATCATTTCTGGACGTTTTTCAATGGCAAAAATCAATGAATATTGTAAATGCACAAACAGTAATTTCTCCGCATTGCAAGGTGCAATTCTGAAATTTTTTGCTTTTTCCTGCTCCTCTTAGCATGATAAAGAAGATTCAAAGAGAGTGAGATGCCAGCTCCTTTCATTCAGTCAGTAGCTTCAAACATTTCTGGTATATGAATAACATGATGTTTTTCAATGGCAAAAATCAATGAATATTGTAAATGCACAAACAGTAATTTCTCCGCATTGCAAGGTGCAATTCTGAAATTTTTTGCTTTTTCCTGCTCCTCTTAGCATGATAAAGAAGATTCAAAGAGAGTGAGATGCCAGCTCCTTTCATTCAGTCAGTAGCTTCAATCATTTCTGGACGTTTTTCAATGGCAAAAATCAATGAATATTGTAAATGCACAAACAGTAATTTCTCCGCATTGCAAGGTGCAATTCTGAAATTTTTTGCTTTTTCCTGCTCCTCTTAGCATGATAAAGAAGATTCAAAGAGAGTGAGATGCCAGCTCCTTTCATTCAGTCAGTAGCTTCAATCATTTCTGGACGTTTTTCAATGGCAAAAATCAATGAATATTGTAAATGCACAAACAGTAATTTCTCCGCATTGCAAGGTGCAATTCTGAAATTTTTTGCTTTTTCCTGCTCCTCTTAGCATGATAAAGAAGATTCAAAGAGAGTGAGATGCCAGCTCCTTTCATTCAGTCAGTAGCTTCAATCATTTCTGGTATATGAATAACATGATGTTTTTCAATGGCAAAAATCAATGAATATTGTAAATGCACAAACAGTAATTTCTCCGCATTGCAAGTTGCAATTCTGAAATTTTTTGCTTTTTCCTGCTCCTCTTAGCATGATAAAGAAGATTCAAAGAGAGTGAGATTCCGGCTCCTTTCATTCAGTCAGTAGCTTCAATCATTTCTGGACGTTTTTCAATATCAAAAATCAATGAATATTGTAAATGCACAAACAGTAATTTCTCCGCATTGCAAGGTGCAATTCTGAAATTTTTTGCTTTTTCCTGCTCCTCTTAGCATGATAAAGAAGATTCAAAGAGAGTGAGATGCCAGCTCCTTTCATTCAGTCAGTAGCTTCAATCATTTCTGGACGTTTTTCAATGGCAAAAATCAATGAATATTGTAAATGCACAAACAGTAATTTCTCCGCATTGCAAGATGAAATTCTGAAATTTTTTGCTTTTTCCTGCTCCTCTTAGCATGATAAAGAAGATTCAAAGAGAGTGAGATGCCAGCTCCTTTCATTCAGTCAGTAGCTTCAATCATTTCTGGACGTTTTTCAATGGCAAAAATCAATGAATATTGTAAATGCACAAACAGTAATTTCTCCGCATTGCAAGGTGCAATTCTGAAATTTTTTGCTTTTTCCTGCTCCTCTTAGCATGATAAAGAAGATTCAAAGAGAGTGAGATGCCAGCTCCTTTCATTCAGTCAGTAGCTTCAAACATTTCTGGTATATGAATAACATGATGTTTTTCAATGGCAAAAATCAATGAATATTGTAAATGCACAAACAGTAATTTCTCCGCATTGCAAGGTGCAATTCTGAAATTTTTTGCTTTTTCCTGCTCCTCTTAGCATGATAAAGAAGATTCAAAGAGAGTGAGATGCCAGCTCCTTTCATTCAGTCAGTAGCTTCAATCATTTCTGGACGTTTTTCAATGGCAAAAATCAATGAATATTGTAAATGCACAAACAGTAATTTCTCCGCATTGCAAGATGAAATTCTGAAATTTTTTGCTTTTTCCTGCTCCTCTTAGCATGATAAAGAAGATTCAAAGAGAGTGAGATGCCAGCTCCTTTCATTCAGTCAGTAGCTTCAATCATTTCTGGACGTTTTTCAATGGCAAAAATCAATGAATATTGTAAATGCACAAACAGTAATTTCTCCGCATTGCAAGGTGCAATTCTGAAATTTTTTGCTTTTTCCTGCTCCTCTTAGCATGATAAAGAAGATTCAAAGAGAGTGAGATGCCAGCTCCTTTCATTCAGTCAGTAGCTTCAAACATTTCTGGTATATGAATAACATGATGTTTTTCAATGGCAAAAATCAATGAATATTGTAAATGCACAAACAGTAATTTCTCCGCATTGCAAGGTGCAATTCTGAAATTTTTTGCTTTTTCCTGCTCCTCTTAGCATGATAAAGAAGATTCAAAGAGAGTGAGATGCCAGCTCCTTTCATTCAGTCAGTAGCTTCAATCATTTCTGGACGTTTTTCAATGGCAAAAATCAATGAATATTGTAAATGCACAAACAGTAATTTCTCCGCATTGCAAGGTGCAATTCTGAAATTTTTTGCTTTTTCCTGCTCCTATTAGCATGATAAAGAAGATTCAAAGAGAGTGAGATGCCAGCTTCTTTCATTGTCAGTAGCTTCAAACATTTCTGGGATATGAATAACATGATGTTTTTCAATGGCAAAAATTAATGAATATTGTAAATGCACAAACAGTAATTTCTCCGCATTGCAAGGTGCAATTCTGAAATTTTTTGCTTTTTCCTGCTCCTCTTAGCATGATAAAGAAGATTCAAAGAGAGTGAGATGCCAGCTCCTTTCATTCAGTCAGTAGCTTCAATCATTTCTGGACGTTTTTCAATGGCAAAAATCAATGAATATTGTAAATGCACAAACAGTAATTTCTCCGCATTGCAAGGTGCAATTCTGAAATTTTTTGCTTTTTCCTGCTCCTCTTAGCATGATAAAGAAGATTCAAAGAGAGTGAGATGCCAGCTCCTTTCATTCAGTCAGTAGCTTCAATCATTTCTGGACGTTTTTCAATGGCAAAAATCAATGAATATTGTAAATGCACAAACAGTAATTTCTCCGCATTGCAAGGTGCAATTCTGAAATTTTTTGCTTTTTCCTGCTCCTCTTAGCATGATAAAGAAGATTCAAAGAGAGTGAGATGCCAGCTCCTTTCATTCAGTCAGTAGCTTCAATCATTTCTGGTATATGAATAACATGATGTTTTTCAATGGCAAAAATCAATGAATATTGTAAATGCACAAACAGTAATTTCTCCGCATTGCAAGTTGCAATTCTGAAATTTTTTGCTTTTTCCTGCTCCTCTTAGCATGATAAAGAAGATTCAAAGAGAGTGAGATTCCGGCTCCTTTCATTCAGTCAGTAGCTTCAATCATTTCTGGACGTTTTTCAATGGCAAAAATCAATGAATATTGTAAATGCACAAACAGTAATTTCTCCGCATTGCAAGGTGCAATTCTGAAATTTTTTGCTTTTTCCTGCTCCTCTTAGCATGATAAAGAAGATTCAAAGAGAGTGAGATGCCAGCTCCTTTCATTCAGTCAGTAGCTTCAATCATTTCTGGACGTTTTTCAATGGCAAAAATCAATGAATATTGTAAATGCACAAACAGTAATTTCTCCGCATTGCAAGATGAAATTCTGAAATTTTTTGCTTTTTCCTGCTCCTCTTAGCATGATAAAGAAGATTCAAAGAGAGTGAGATGCCAGCTCCTTTCATTCAGTCAGTAGCTTCAATCATTTCTGGACGTTTTTCAATGGCAAAAATCAATGAATATTGTAAATGCACAAACAGTAATTTCTCCGCATTGAAAGGTGCAATTCTGAAATTTTTTGCTTTTTCCTGCTCCTCTTAGCATGATAAAGAAGATTCAAAGAGAGTGAGATGCCAGCTCCTTTCATTCAGTCAGTAGCTTCAATCATTTCTGGTATATGAATAACATGATGTTTTTCAATGGCAAAAATCAATGAATATTGTAAATGCACAAACAGTAATTTCTCCGCATTGCAAGGTGCAATTCTGAAATTTTTTGCTTTTTCCTGCTCCTCTTAGCATGATAAAGAAGATTCAAAGAGAGTGAGATGCCAGCTCCTTTCATTCAGTCAGTAGCTTCAATCATTTCTGGACGTTTTTCAATGGCAAAAATCAATGAATATTGTAAATGCACAAACAGTAATTTCTCCGCATTGCAAGGTGCAATTCTGAAATTTTTTGCTTTTTCCTGCTCCTCTTAGCATGATAAAGAAGATTCAAAGAGAGTGAGATGCCAGCTCCTTTCATTCAGTCAGTAGCTTCAGTCATTTCTGGAAGTTTTTCAATGGCAAAAATCAATGAATATTGTAAATGCACAAACAGTAATTTCTCCGCATTGCAAGGTGCAATTCTGAAATTTTTTGCTTTTTCCTGCTCCTCTTAGCATGATAAAGAAGATTCAAAGAGAGTGAGATGCCAGCTCCTTTCATTCAGTCAGTAGCTTCAAACATTTCTGGTATAAACATTTCTGGACGTTTTTCAATGGCAAAAATCAATGAATATTGTAAATGCACAAACAGTAATATCTCCACATTGCAAGGTGCAATGCTGAAATTTTTTTTGCTTTTTCCTGCTAATCCTAGCATGATAAAGAAGATTCAAATAGAGTGAGATGCCAGCTCCTTTCATTCAGTCAGTAGCTTCAAACATTTCTGGACGTTTTTCAATGGCAAAAATCAATGAATATTGTAAATGCACAAACAGTAATATCTCCACATTGCAAGGTGCAATTCTGAAATTTTTTGCTTTTTCCTGCTAATCCTAGCATGATAAAGACGATTCAAAGAGAGTGAGATGTCAGCTCCTTTCATTCAGTCAGTAGCTTCAAACATTTCTGGTATATGAATAACATGATGTTTTTCAATGGCAAAAATCAATGAATATTGTAAATGCACAAACAGTAATATCTCCACATTGCAAGGTGCAATTCTGAAATTTTTTGCTTTTTCCTGCTAATCCTAGCATGATAAAGAAGATTCAAAGAGAGTGAGATGCCAGCTCCTTTCATTCAGTCAGTAGCTTCAAACATTTCTGGACGTTTTTCAATGGCAAAAATCAATGAATATTGTAAATGCACAAACAGTAATATCTCCACATTGCAAGGTGCAATTCTGAAATTGTTTGCTTTTTCCTGCTACTCCTAGCATGATAAAGAAGATTCAAAGAGAGTGAGATGCCAGCTCCTTTCATTCAGTCAGTAGCTTCAATCATTTCTGGACGTTTTTCAATGGCAAAAATCAATGAATATTGTAAATGCACAAACAGTAATTTCTCCGCATTGCAAGGTGCAATTCTGAATTTTTTTGCTTTTTCCTGCTCCTCTTAGCATGGTAAAGAAGATTCAAAGAGAGTGAGATGCCAGCTCCTTTCGTTCAGTCAGTAGCTTCAGTCATTTCTGGACGTTTTTCAATGGCAAAAATCAATGAATATTGTAAATGCACAAAAAGTAATTTCTCCGCATTGCAAGGTGCAATTCTGAAATTTTTTGCTTTTTCCTGCTCCTCTTAGCATGATAAAGAAGATTCAAAGAGAGTGAGATGCCAGCTCCTTTCATTCAGTCAGTAGCTTCAAACATTTCTGGTATAAACATTTCTGGACGTTTTTCAATGGCAAAAATCAATGAATATTGTAAATGCACAAACAGTAATATCTCCACATTGCAAGGTGCAATTCTGAAATTTTTTGCTTTTTCCTGCTAATCCTAGCATGATAAAGAAGATTCAAATAGAGTGAGATGCCAGCTCCTTTCATTCAGTCAGTAGCTTCAAACATTTCTGGACGTTTTTCAATGGCAAAATTCAATGAATATTGTAAATGCACAAACAGTAATATCTCCACATTGCAAGGTGCAATTCTGAAATTTTTTGCTTTTTCCTGCTAATCCTAGCATGATAAAGAAGATTCAAAGAGAGTGAGATGCCAGCTCCTTTCATTCAGTCAGTAGCTTCAATCATTTCTGGACGTTTTTCAATGGCAAAAATCAATGAATATTGTAAATGCACAAACAGTAATTTCTCCGCATTGCAAGGTGCAATTCTGAAATTTTTTGCTTTTTCCTGCTCCTCTTAGCATGATAAAGAAGATTCAAAGAGAGTGAGATGCCAGCTCCTTTCATTCAGTCAGTAGCTTCAATCATTTCTGGATGTTTTTCAATGGCAAAAATCAATGAATATTGTAAATGCACAAACAGTAATTTCTCCGCATTGCAAGGTGCAATTCTGAAATTTTTTGCTTTTTCCTGCTCCTCTTAGCATGATAAAGAAGATTCAAAGAGAGTGAGATGCCAGCTCCTTTCATTCAGTCAGTAGCTTCAATCATTTCTGGTATATGAATAACATGATGTTTTTCAATGGCAAAAATCAATGAATATTGTAAATGCACAAACAGTAATTTCTCCGCATTGCAAGGTGCAATTCTGAAATTTTTTGCTTTTTCCTGCTCCTCTTAGCATGATAAAGAAGATTCAAAGAGAGTGAGATGCCAGCTCCTTTCATTCAGTCAGTAGCTTCAATCATTTCTGGACGTTTTTCAATGGCAAAAATCAATGAATATTGTAAATGCACAAACAGTAATTTCTCCGCATTGCAAGATGCAATTCTGAAATTTTTTGCTTTTTCCTGCTCCTCTTAGCATGATAAAGAAGATTCAAAGAGAGTGAGATGCCAGCTCCTTTCATTCAGTCAGTAGCTTCAGTCATTTCTGGACGTTTTTCAATGGCAAAAATCAATGAATATTGTAAATGCACAAACAGTAATTTCTCCGCATTGCAAAGTGCAATTCTGAAATTTTTTGCTTTTTCCTGCTCCTCTTAGCATGATAAAGAAGATTCAAAGAGAGTGAGATGCCAGCTCCTTTCATTCAGTCAGTAGCTTCAAACATTTCTGGTATAAACATTTCTGGATGTTTTTCAATGGCAAAAATCAATGAATATTGTAAATGCACAAACAGTAATATCTCCACATTGCAAGGTGCAATGCTGAAATTTTTTGCTTTTTCCTGCTAATCCTAGGATGATAAAGAAGATTCAAATAGAGTGAGATGCCAGCTCCTTTCATTCAGTCAGTAGCTTCAAACATTTCTGGACGTTTTTCAATGGCAAAAATCAATGAATATTGTAAATGCACAAACAGTAATATCTCCACATTGCAAGGTGCAATTCTGAATTTTTTTGCTTTTTCCTGCTAATCCTAGCATGATAAAGAAGATTCAAAGAGAGTGAGATGTCAGCTCCTTTCATTCAGTCAGTAGCTTCAAACATTTCTGGTATATGAATAACATGATGTTTTTCAATGGCAAAAATCAATGAATATTGTAAATGCACAAAAAGTAATATCTCCACATTGCAAGGTGCAATTCTGAAATTTTTTGCTTTTTCCTGCTAATCCTAGCATGATAAAGAAGATTCAAAGAGAGTGAGATGCCAGCTCCTTTCATTCAGTCAGTAGCTTCAAACATTTCTGGACGTTTTTCAATGGCAAAAATCAATGAATATTGTAAATGCACAAACAGTAATATCTCCACATTGCAAGGTGCAATTCTGAAATTTTTTGCTTTTTCCTGCTACTCCTAGCATGATAAAGAAGATTCAAAGAGAGTGAGATGCCAGCTCCTTTCATTCAGTCAGTAGCTTCAAACATTTCTGGACGTTTTTCAATGGCAAAAATCAATGAATATTGTAAATGCACAAACAGTAATATCTCCACATTGCAAGGTGCAATTCTGAAATTTTTTGCTTTTTCCTGCTAATCCTAGCATGATAAAGAAGATTCAAAGAGAGTGAGATGCCAGCTCCTTTCATTCAGTCAGTAGCTTCAAACATTTCTGGACGTTTTTCAATGGCAAAAATCAATGAATATTGTAAATGCACAAACAGTAATTTCTCCGCATTGCAAGGTGCAATTCTGAAATTTTTTGCTTTTTCCTGCTCCTCTTAGCATGATAAAGAAGATTCAAAGAGAGTGAGATGCCAGCTCCTTTCATTCAGTCAGTAGCTTCAATCATTTCTGGACGTTTTTCAATGGCAAAAATCAATGAATATTGTAAATGCACAAACAGTAATTTCTCCGCATTGCAAGGTGCAATTCTGAAATTTTTTGCTTTTTCCTGCTCCTCTTAGCATGATAATGAAGATTCAAAGAGAGTGAGATGCCAGCTCCTTTCATTCAGTCAGTAGCTTCAATCATTTCTGGTATATGAATAACATGATGTTTTTCAATGGCAAAAATCAATGAATATTGTAAATGCACAAACAGTAATTTCTCCGCATTGCAAGTTGCAATTCTGAAATTTTTTGCTTTTTCCTGCTCCTCTTAGCATGATAAAGAAGATTCAAAGAGAGTGAGATGCCAGCTCCTTTCATTCAGTCAGTAGCTTCAATCATTTCTGGACGTTTTTCAATGGCAAAAATCAATGAATATTGTAAATGCACAAACAGTAATTTCTCCGCATTGCAAGGTGCAATTCTGAAATTTTTTGCTTTTTCCTGCTCCTCTTAGCATGATAAAGAAGATTCAAAGAGAGTGAGATGCCAGCTCCTTTCATTCAGTCAGTAGCTTCAATCATTTCTGGACGTTTTTCAATGGCAAAAATCAATGAATATTGTAAATGCACAAACAGTAATTTCTCCGCATTGCAAGGTGCAATTCTGAAATTTTTTGCTTTTTCCTGCTCCTCTTAGCATGATAAAGAAGATTCAAAGAGAGTGAGATGCCAGCTCCTTTCATTCAGTCAGTAGCTTCAATCATTTCTGGACGTTTTTCAATGGCAAAAATCAATGAATATTGTAAATGCACAAACAGTAATTTCTCCGCATTGCAAGGTGCAATTCTGAAATTTTTTGCTTTTTCCTGCTCCTCTTAGCATGATAAAGAAGATTCAAAGAGAGTGAGATGCCAGCTCCTTTCATTCAGTCAGTAGCTTCAATCATTTCTGGTATATGAATAACATGATGTTTTTCAATGGCAAAAATCAATGAATATTGTAAATGCACAAACAGTAATTTCTCCGCATTGCAAGGTGCAATTCTGAAATTTTTTGCTTTTTCCTGCTCCTCTTAGCATGATAAAGAAGATTCAAAGAGCGTGAGATGCCAGCTCCTTTCATTCAGTCAGTAGCTTCAATCATTTCTGGATGTTTTTCAATGGCAAAAATCAATGAATATTGTAAATGCACAAACAGTAATTTCTCCGCATTGCAAGGTGCAATTCTGAAATTTTTTGCTTTTTCCTGCTCCTCAGCATGATAAAGAAGATTCAAAGAGAGTGAGATGCCAGCTCCTTTCATTCAGTCAGTAGCTTCAGTCATTTCTGGACGTTTTTCAATGGCAAAAATCAATGAATATTGTAAATGCACAAACAGTAATTTCTCCGCATTGCAACGTGCAATTCTGAAATTTTTTGCTTTTTCCTGCTCCTCTTAGCATGATAAAGAAGATTCAAAGAGAGTGAGATGCCAGCTCCTTTCATTCAGTCAGTAGCTTCAAACATTTCTGGTATAAACATTTCTGGACGTTTTTCAATGGCAAAAATCAATGAATATTGTAAATGCACAAACAGTAATATCTCCACATTGCAAGGTGCAATTCTGAAATTTTTTGCTTTTTCCTGCTAATCCTAGCATGATAAAGAAGATTCAATAGAGTGAGATGCCAGCTCCTTTCATTCAGTCAGTAGCTTCAAACATTTCTGGACGTTTTTCAATGGCAAAATTCAATGAATATTGTAAATGCACAAACAGTAATATCTCCACATTGCAAGGTGCAATTCTGAAATTTTTTGCTTTTTCCTGCTAATCCTAGCATGATAAAGAAGATTCAAAGAGAGTGAGATGCCAGCTCCTTTCATTCAGTCAGTAGCTTCAATCATTTCTGGACGTTTTTCAATGGCAAAAATCAATGAATATTGTAAATGCACAAACAGTAATTTCTCCGCATTGCAAGGTGCAATTCTGAAATTTTTTGCTTTTTCCTGCTCCTCTTAGCATGATAAAGAAGATTCAAAGAGAGGGAGATGCCAGCTCCTTTCATTCAGTCAGTAGCTTCAATCATTTCTGGACGTTTTTCAATGGCAAAAATCAATGAATATTGTAAATGCACAAACAGTAATTTCTCCGCATTGCAAGGTGCAATTCTGAAATTTTTTGCTTTTTCCTGCTCCTCTTAGCATGATAAAGAAGATTCTAAGAGAGTGAGATGCCAGCTCCTTTCATTCAGTCAGTAGCTTCAATCATTTCTGGACGTTTTTCAATGGCAAAAATCAATGAATATTGTAAATGCACAAACAGTAATTTCTCCGCATTGCAAGGTGTAATTCTGAATTTTTTTGCTTTTTCCTGATCCTCTTAGCATGATAAAGAAGATTCAAAGAGAGTGAGATGCCAGTTCCTTTCATTCAGTCAGTAGCTTCAATCATTTCTGGTATATGAATAACATGATGTTTTTCAATGGCAAAAATCAATGAATATTGTAAATGCACAAACAGTAATTTCTCCGCATTGCAAGGTGCAATTCTGAAATTTTTTGCTTTTTCCTGCTCCTCTTAGCATGATAAAGAAGATTCAAAGAGAGTGAGATGCCAGCTCCTTTCATTCAGTCAGTAGCTTCAAACATTTCTGGTATATGAATAACATGATGTTTTTCAATGGCAAAAATCAATGAATATTGTAAATGCACAAACAGTAATTTCTCCGCATTGCAAGGTGCAATTCTGAAATTTTTTGCTTTTTCCTGCTCCTCTTAGCATGATAAAGAAGATTCAAAGAGAGTGAGATGCCAGCTCCTTTCATTCAGTCAGTAGCTTCAATCATTTCTGGACGTTTTTCAATGGCAAAAATCAATGAATATTGTAAATGCACAAACAGTAATTTCTCCGCATTGCAAGGTGCAATTCTGAAATTTTTTGCTTTTTCCTGCTCCTCTTAGCATGATAAAGAAGATTCAAAGAGAGTGAGATGCCAGCTCCTTTCATTCAGTCAGTAGCTTCAGTCATTTCTGGACGTTTTTCAATGGCAAAAATCAATGAATATTGTAAATGCACAAACAGTAATTTCTCCGCATTGCAAGGTGCAATTCTGAAATTTTTTGCTTTTTCCTGCTCCTCTTAGCATGATAAAGAAGATTCAAAGAGAGTGAGATGCCAGCTCCTTTCATTCAGTCAGTAGCTTCAAACATTTCTGGTATAAACATTTCTGGACGTTTTTCAATGGCAAAAATCAATGAATATTGTAAATGCACAAACAGTAATATCTCCACATTGCAAGGTGCAATTCTGAAATTTTTTGCTTTTTCCTGCTAATCCTAGCATGATAAAGAAGATTCAAATAGAGTGAGATGCCAGCTCCTTTCATTCAGTCAGTAGCTTCAAACATTTCTGGACGTTTTTCAATGGCAAAATTCAATGAATATTGTAAATGCACAAACAGTAATATCTCCACATTGCAAGGTGCAATTCTGAAATTTTTTGCTTTTTCCTGCTAATCCTAGCATGATAAAGAAGATTCAAAGAGAGTGAGATGCCAGCTCCTTTCATTCAGTCAGTAGCTTCAATCATTTCTGGACGTTTTTCAATGGCAAAAATCAATGAATATTGTAAATGCACAAACAGTAATTTCTCCGCATTGCAAGGTGCAATTCTGAAATTTTTTGCTTTTTCCTGCTCCTCTTAGCATGATAAAGAAGATTCAAAGAGAGTGAGATGCCAGCTCCTTTCATTCAGTCAGTAGCTTCAATCATTTCTGGACGTTTTTCAATGGCAAAAATCAATGAATATTGTAAATGCACAAACAGTAATTTCTCCGCATTGCAAGGTGCAATTCTGAAATTTTTTGCTTTTTCCTGCTCCTCTTAGCATGATAAAGAAGATTCAAAGAGAGTGAGATGCCAGCTCCTTTCATTCAGTCAGTAGCTTCAATCATTTCTGGTATATGAATAACATGATGTTTTTCAATGGCAAAAATCAATGAATATTGTAAATGCACAAACAGTAATTTCTCCGCATTGCAAGGTGCAATTCTGAAATTTTTTGCTTTTTCCTGCTCCTCTTAGCATGATAAAGAAGATTCAAAGAGAGTGAGATGCCAGCTCCTTTCATTCAGTCAGTAGCTTCAATCATTTCTGGACGTTTTTCAATGGCAAAAATCAATGAATATTGTAAATGCACAAACAGTAATTTCTCCGCATTGCAAGGTGCAATTCTGAAATTTTTTGCTTTTTCCTGCTCCTCTTAGCATGATAAAGAAGATTCAAAGAGAGTGAGATGCCAGCTCCTTTCATTCAGTCAGTAGCTTCAGTCATTTCTGGACGTTTTTCAATGGCAAAAATCAATGAATATTGTAAATGCACAAACAGTAATTTCTCCGCATTGCAAGGTGCAATTCTGAAATTTTTTGCTTTTTCCTGCTCCTCTTAGCATGATAAAGAAGATTCAAAGAGAGTGAGATGCCAGCTCCTTTCATTCAGTCAGTAGCTTCAATCATTTCTGGACGTTTTTCAATGGCAAAAATCAATGAATATTGTAAATGCACAAACAGTAATTTCTCCGTATTGCAAGGTGCAATTCTGAAATTTTTTGCTTTTTCCTGCTCCTCTTAGCATGATAAAGAAGATTCAAAGAGAGTGAGATGCCAGCTCCTTTCATTCAGTCAGTAGCTACAATCATTTCTGGACGTTTTTCAATGGCAAAAATCAATGAATATTGTAAATGCACAAACAGTAATTTCTCCGCATTGCAAATTGCAATTCTGAAATTTTTTGCTTTTTCCTGCTCCTCTTAGCATGATAAAGAAGATTCAAAGAGAGTGAGATGCCAGCTCCTTTCATTCAGTCAGTAGCTTCAATCATTTCTGGACGTTTTTCAATGGCAAAAATCAATGAATATTGTAAATGCACAAACAGTAATTTCTCCGCATTGCAAGGTGCAATTCTGAAATTTTTTGCTTTTTCCTGCTCCTCTTAGCATGATAAAGAAGATTCAAAGAGAATGAGATGCCAGCTCCTTTCATTCAGTCAGTAGCTTCAATCATTTCTGGTATATGAATAACATGATGTTTTTCAATGGCAAAAATCAATGAATATTGTAAATGCACAAACAGTAATTTCTCCGCATTGCAAGGTGCAATTCTGAAATTTTTTGCTTTTTCCTGCTCCTCTTAGCATGATAAAGAAGATTCAAAGAGAGTGAGATGCCAGCTCCTTTCATTCAGTCAGTAGCTTCAATCATTTCTGGATGTTTTTCAATGGCAAAAATCAATGAATATTGTAAATGCACAAACAGTAATTTCTCCGCATTGCAAGGTGCAATTCTGAAATTTTTTGCTTTTTCCTGCTCCTCTTAGCATGATAAAGAAGATTCAGAGAGTGAGATGCCAGCTCCTTTCATTCAGTCAGTAGCTTCAGTCATTTCTGGACGTTTTTCAATGGCAAAAATCAATGAATATTGTAAATGCACAAACAGTAATTTCTCCGCATTGCAAGGTGCAATTCTGAAATTTTTTGCTTTTTCCTGCTCCTCTTAGCATGATAAAGAAGATTCAAAGAGAGTGAGATGCCAGCTCCTTTCATTCAGTCAGTAGCTTCAAACATTTCTGGTATAAACATTTCTGGACGTTTTTCAATGGCAAAAATCAATGAATATTGTAAATGCACAAACAGTAATATCTCCACATTGCAAGGTGCAATTCTGAAATTTTTTGCTTTTTCCTGCTCCTCTTAGCATGATAAAGAAGATTCAAAGAGAGTGAGATGCCAGCTCCTTTCATTCAGTCAGTAGCTTCAATCATTTCTGGACGTTTTTCAATGGCAAAAATCAATGAATATTGTAAATGCACAAACAGTAATTTCTCCGCATTGCAAGGTGCAATTCTGAAATTTTTTGCTTTTTCCTGCTCCTCTTAGCATGATAAAGAAGATTCAAAGAGAGTGAGATGCCAGCTCCTTTCATTCAGTCAGTAGCTTCAATCATTTCTGGTATATGAATAACATGATGTTTTTCAATGGCAAAAATCAATGAATATTGTAAATGCACAAACAGTAATTTCTCCGCATTGCAAGGTGCAATTCTGAAATTTTTTGCTTTTTCCTGCTCCTCTTAGCATGATAAAGAAGATTCAAAGAGAGTGAGATGCCAGCTCTTTTCATTCAGTCAGTAGCTTCAATCATTTCTGGACGTTTTTCAATGGCAAAAATCAATGAATATTGTAAATGCACAAACAGTAATTTCTCCGCATTGCAAGGTGCAATTCTGAAATTTTTTGCTTTTTCCTGCTCCTCTTAGCATGATAAAGAAGATTCAAAGAGAGTGAGATGCCAGCTCCTTTCATTCAGTCAGTAGCTTCAGTCATTTCTGGACGTTTTTCAATGGCAAAAATCAATGAATATTGTAAATGCACAAACAGTAATTTCTCCGCATTGCAAGGTGCAATTCTGAAATTCTTTGCTTTTTCCTGCTCCTCTTAGCATGATAAAGAAGATTCAAAGAGAGTGAGATGCCAGCTCCTTTCATTCAGTCAGTAGCTTCAAACATTTCTGGTATAAACATTTCTGGACGTTTTTCAATGGCAAAAATCAATGAATATTGTAAATGCACAAACAGTAATATCTCCACATTGCAAGGTGCAATTCTGAAATTTTTTGCTTTTTCCTGCTAATCCTAGCATGGTAAAGAAGATTCAAATAGAGTGAGATGCCAGCTCCTTTCATTCAGTCAGTAGCTTCAAACATTTCTGGACGTTTTTCAATGGCAAAAATCAATGAATATTGTAAATGCACAAACAGTAATATCTCCACATTGCAAGGTTCAATTCTGAAATTTTTTGCTTTTTCCTGCTAATCCTAGCATGATAAAGAAGATTCAAAGAGAATGAGATGCCAGCTCCTTTCATTCAGTCAGTAGCTTCAAACATTTCTGGTATATGAATAACATGATGTTTTTCAATGGCAAAAATCAATGAATATTGTAAATGCACAAACAGTAATATCTCCATATTGCAAGGTGCAATTCTGAAATTTTTTGCTTTTTCCTGCTAATCCTAGCATGATAAAGAAGATTCAAAGAGAGTGAGATGCCAGCTCCTTTCATTCAGTCAGTAGCTTCAAACATTTCTGGACGTTTTTCAATGGCAAAAATCAATGAATATTGTAAATGCACAAACAGTAATATCTCCACATTGCAAGGTGCAATTCTGAAATTTTTTGCTTTTTCCTGCTACTCCTAGCATGATAAAGAAGATTCAAAGAGAGTGAGATGCCAGCTCCTTTCATTCAGTCAGTAGCTTCAAACATTTCTGGACGTTTTTCAATGGCAAAAATCAATGAATATTGTAAATGCACAAACAGTAATATCTCCACATTGCAAGGTGCAATTCTGAAATTTTTTGCTTTTTCCTGCTAATCCTAGCATGATAAAGAAGATTCAAAGAGAGTGAGATGCCAGCTCCTTTCATTCAGTCAGTAGCTTCAAACATTTCTGGACGTTTTTCAATGGCAAAAATCTATGAATATTGTAAATGCACAAACAGTAATTTCTCCGCATTGCAAGGTGCAATTCTGAAATTTTTTGCTTTTTCCTGCTCCTCTTAGCATGATAAAGATTCAAAGAGAGTGAGATGCCAGCTCCTTTCATTCAGTCAGTAGCTTCAATCATTTCTGGACGTTTTTCAATGGCAAAAATCAATGAATATTGTAAATGCACAAGCAGTAATTTCTCCGCATTGCAAGGTGCAATTCTGAAATTTTTTGCTTTTTCCTGCTCCTCTTAGCATGATAAAGAAGATTCAAAGAGAGTGAGATGCCAGCTCCTTTCATTCAGTCAGTAGCTTCAATCATTTCTGGACGTTTTTCAATGGCAAAAATCAATGAATATTGTAAATGCACAAACAGTAATTTCTCCGCATTGCAAGGTGCAATTCTGAAATTTTTTGCTTTTTCCTGCTCCTCTTAGCATGAAAAAGAAGATTCAAAGAGAATGAGATGCCCGCTCCTTTCATTCAGTCAGTAGCTTCAATCATTTCTGGTATATGAATAACATGATGTTTTTCAATGGCAAAAATCAATGAATATTGTAAATGCACAAACAGTAATTTCTCCGCATTGCAAGGTGCAATTCTGAATTTTTTTGCTTTTTCCTGCTCCTCTTAGCATGATAAAGAAGATTCAAAGAGAGTGAGATGCCAGCTCCTTTCATTCAGTCAGTAGCTTCAATCATTTCTGGACGTTTTTCAATGGCAAAAATCAATGAATATTGTAAATGCACAAACAGTAATTTCTCCGCATTGCAAGGTGCAATTCTGAAATTTTTTGCTTTTTCCTGCTCCTCTTAGCATGATAAAGAAGATTCAAAGAGAATGAGATGCCAGCTCCTTTCATTCAGTCAGTAGCTTCAATCATTTCTGGTATATGAATAACATGATGTTTTTCAATGGCAAAAATCAATGAATATTGTAAATGCACAAACAGTAATTTCTCCGCATTGCAAGGTGCAATTCTGAAATTTTTTGCTTTTTCCTGCTCCTCTTAGCATGATAAAGAAGATTCAAAGAGAGTGAGATGCCAGCTCCTTTCATTCAGTCAGTAGCTTCAATCATTTCTGGATGTTTTTCAATGGCAAAAATCAATGAATATTGTAAATGCACAAACAGTAATTTCTCCGCATTGCAAGGTGCAATTCTGAAATTTTTTGCTTTTTCCTGCTCCTCTTAGCATGATAAAGAAGATTCAGAGAGTGAGATGCCAGCTCCTTTCATTCAGTCAGTAGCTTCAGTCATTTCTGGACGTTTTTCAATGGCAAAAATCAATGAATATTGTAAATGCACAAACAGTAATTTCTCCGCATTGCAAGGTGCAATTCTGAAATTTTTTGCTTTTTCCTGCTCCTCTTAGCATGATAAAGAAGATTCAAAGAGAGTGAGATGCCAGCTCCTTTCATTCAGTCAGTAGCTTCAAACATTTCTGGTATAAACATTTCTGGACGTTTTTCAATGGCAAAAATCAATGAATATTGTAAATGCACAAACAGTAATATCTCCACATTGCAAGGTGCAATTCTGAAATTTTTTGCTTTTTCCTGCTCCTCTTAGCATGATAAAGAAGATTCAAAGAGAGTGAGATGCCAGCTCCTTTCATTCAGTCAGTAGCTTCAATCATTTCTGGACGTTTTTCAATGGCAAAAATCAATGAATATTGTAAATGCACAAACAGTAATTTCTCCGCATTGCAAGGTGCAATTCTGAAATTTTTTGCTTTTTCCTGCTCCTCTTAGCATGATAAAGAAGATTCAAAGAGAGTGAGATGCCAGCTCCTTTCATTCAGTCAGTAGCTTCAATCATTTCTGGTATATGAATAACATGATGTTTTTCAATGGCAAAAATCAATGAATATTGTAAATGCACAAACAGTAATTTCTCCGCATTGCAAGGTGCAATTCTGAAATTTTTTGCTTTTTCCTGCTCCTCTTAGCATGATAAAGAAGATTCAAAGAGAGTGAGATGCCAGCTCTTTTCATTCAGTCAGTAGCTTCAATCATTTCTGGACGTTTTTCAATGGCAAAAATCAATGAATATTGTAAATGCACAAACAGTAATTTCTCCGCATTGCAAGGTGCAATTCTGAAATTTTTTGCTTTTTCCTGCTCCTCTTAGCATGATAAAGAAGATTCAAAGAGAGTGAGATGCCAGCTCCTTTCATTCAGTCAGTAGCTTCAGTCATTTCTGGACGTTTTTCAATGGCAAAAATCAATGAATATTGTAAATGCACAAACAGTAATTTCTCCGCATTGCAAGGTGCAATTCTGAAATTCTTTGCTTTTTCCTGCTCCTCTTAGCATGATAAAGAAGATTCAAAGAGAGTGAGATGCCAGCTCCTTTCATTCAGTCAGTAGCTTCAAACATTTCTGGTATAAACATTTCTGGACGTTTTTCAATGGCAAAAATCAATGAATATTGTAAATGCACAAACAGTAATATCTCCACATTGCAAGGTGCAATTCTGAAATTTTTTGCTTTTTCCTGCTAATCCTAGCATGGTAAAGAAGATTCAAATAGAGTGAGATGCCAGCTCCTTTCATTCAGTCAGTAGCTTCAAACATTTCTGGACGTTTTTCAATGGCAAAAATCAATGAATATTGTAAATGCACAAACAGTAATATCTCCACATTGCAAGGTTCAATTCTGAAATTTTTTGCTTTTTCCTGCTAATCCTAGCATGATAAAGAAGATTCAAAGAGAATGAGATGCCAGCTCCTTTCATTCAGTCAGTAGCTTCAAACATTTCTGGTATATGAATAACATGATGTTTTTCAATGGCAAAAATCAATGAATATTGTAAATGCACAAACAGTAATATCTCCATATTGCAAGGTGCAATTCTGAAATTTTTTGCTTTTTCCTGCTAATCCTAGCATGATAAAGAAGATTCAAAGAGAGTGAGATGCCAGCTCCTTTCATTCAGTCAGTAGCTTCAAACATTTCTGGACGTTTTTCAATTGCAAAAATCAATGAATATTGTAAATGCACAAACAGTAATATCTCCACATTGCAAGGTGCAATTCTGAAATTTTTTGCTTTTTCCTGCTACTCCTAGCATGATAAAGAAGATTCAAAGAGAGTGAGATGCCAGCTCCTTTCATTCAGTCAGTAGCTTCAAACATTTCTGGACGTTTTTCAATGGCAAAAATCAATGAATATTGTAAATGCACAAACAGTAATATCTCCACATTGCAAGGTGCAATTCTGAAATTTTTTGCTTTTTCCTGCTAATCCTAGCATGATAAAGAAGATTCAAAGAGAGTGAGATGCCAGCTCCTTTCATTCAGTCAGTAGCTTCAAACATTTCTGGACGTTTTTCAATGGCAAAAATCTATGAATATTGTAAATGCACAAACAGTAATTTCTCCGCATTGCAAGGTGCAATTCTGAAATTTTTTGCTTTTTCCTGCTCCTCTTAGCATGATAAAGATTCAAAGAGAGTGAGATGCCAGCTCCTTTCATTCAGTCAGTAGCTTCAATCATTTCTGGACGTTTTTCAATGGCAAAAATCAATGAATATTGTAAATGCACAAGCAGTAATTTCTCCGCATTGCAAGGTGCAATTCTGAAATTTTTTGCTTTTTCCTGCTCCTCTTAGCATGATAAAGAAGATTCAAAGAGAGTGAGATGCCAGCTCCTTTCATTCAGTCAGTAGCTTCAATCATTTCTGGACGTTTTTCAATGGCAAAAATCAATGAATATTGTAAATGCACAAACAGTAATTTCTCCGCATTGCAAGGTGCAATTCTGAAATTTTTTGCTTTTTCCTGCTCCTCTTAGCATGAAAAAGAAGATTCAAAGAGAATGAGATGCCCGCTCCTTTCATTCAGTCAGTAGCTTCAATCATTTCTGGTATATGAATAACATGATGTTTTTCAATGGCAAAAATCAATGAATATTGTAAATGCACAAACAGTAATTTCTCCGCATTGCAAGGTGCAATTCTGAATTTTTTTGCTTTTTCCTGCTCCTCTTAGCATGATAAAGAAGATTCAAAGAGAGTGAGATGCCAGCTCCTTTCATTCAGTCAGTAGCTTCAATCATTTCTGGACGTTTTTCAATGGCAAAAATCAATGAATATTGTAAATGCACAAACAGTAATTTCTCCGCATTGCAAGGTGCAATTCTGAAATTTTTTGCTTTTTCCTGCTCCTCTTAGCATGATAAAGAAGATTCAAAGAGAGTGAGATGCCAGCTCCTTTCATTCAGTCAGTAGCTTCAAACATTTCTGGTATATGAATAACATGATGTTTTTCAATGGCAAAAATCAATGAATATTGTAAATGCACAAACAGTAATTTCTCCGCATTGCAAGGTGCAATTCTGAAATTTTTTGCTTTTTCCTGCTCCTCTTAGCATGATAAAGAAGATTCAAAGAGAATGAGATGCCAGCTCCTTTCATTCAGTCAGTAGCTTCAATCATTTCTGGTATATGAATAACATGATGTTTTTCAATGGCAAAAATCAATGAATATTGTAAATGCACAAACAGTAATTTCTCCGCATTGCAAGGTGCAATTCTGAAATTTTTTGCTTTTTCCTGCTCCTCTTAGCATGATAAAGAAGATTCAAAGAGAGTGAGATGCCAGCTCCTTTCATTCAGTCAGTAGCTTCAATCATTTCTGGATGTTTTTCAATGGCAAAAATCAATGAATATTGTAAATGCACAAACAGTAATTTCTCCGCATTGCAAGGTGCAATTCTGAAATTTTTTGCTTTTTCCTGCTCCTCTTAGCATGATAAAGAAGATTCAGAGAGTGAGATGCCAGCTCCTTTCATTCAGTCAGTAGCTTCAGTCATTTCTGGACGTTTTTCAATGGCAAAAATCAATGAATATTGTAAATGCACAAACAGTAATTTCTCCGCATTGCAAGGTGCAATTCTGAAATTTTTTGCTTTTTCCTGCTCCTCTTAGCATGATAAAGAAGATTCAAAGAGAGTGAGATGCCAGCTCCTTTCATTCAGTCAGTAGCTTCAAACATTTCTGGTATAAACATTTCTGGACGTTTTTCAATGGCAAAAATCAATGAATATTGTAAATGCACAAACAGTAATATCTCCACATTGCAAGGTGCAATTCTGAAATTTTTTGCTTTTTCCTGCTCCTCTTAGCATGATAAAGAAGATTCAAAGAGAGTGAGATGCCAGCTCCTTTCATTCAGTCAGTAGCTTCAATCATTTCTGGACGTTTTTCAATGGCAAAAATCAATGAATATTGTAAATGCACAAACAGTAATTTCTCCGCATTGCAAGGTGCAATTCTGAAATTTTTTGCTTTTTCCTGCTCCTCTTAGCATGATAAAGAAGATTCAAAGAGAGTGAGATGCCAGCTCCTTTCATTCAGTCAGTAGCTTCAATCATTTCTGGTATATGAATAACATGATGTTTTTCAATGGCAAAAATCAATGAATATTGTAAATGCACAAACAGTAATTTCTCCGCATTGCAAGGTGCAATTCTGAAATTTTTTGCTTTTTCCTGCTCCTCTTAGCATGATAAAGAAGATTCAAAGAGAGTGAGATGCCAGCTCTTTTCATTCAGTCAGTAGCTTCAATCATTTCTGGACGTTTTTCAATGGCAAAAATCAATGAATATTGTAAATGCACAAACAGTAATTTCTCCGCATTGCAAGGTGCAATTCTGAAATTTTTTGCTTTTTCCTGCTCCTCTTAGCATGATAAAGAAGATTCAAAGAGAGTGAGATGCCAGCTCCTTTCATTCAGTCAGTAGCTTCAGTCATTTCTGGACGTTTTTCAATGGCAAAAATCAATGAATATTGTAAATGCACAAACAGTAATTTCTCCGCATTGCAAGGTGCAATTCTGAAATTCTTTGCTTTTTCCTGCTCCTCTTAGCATGATAAAGAAGATTCAAAGAGAGTGAGATGCCAGCTCCTTTCATTCAGTCAGTAGCTTCAAACATTTCTGGTATAAACATTTCTGGACGTTTTTCAATGGCAAAAATCAATGAATATTGTAAATGCACAAACAGTAATATCTCCACATTGCAAGGTGCAATTCTGAAATTTTTTGCTTTTTCCTGCTAATCCTAGCATGGTAAAGAAGATTCAAATAGAGTGAGATGCCAGCTCCTTTCATTCAGTCAGTAGCTTCAAACATTTCTGGACGTTTTTCAATGGCAAAAATCAATGAATATTGTAAATGCACAAACAGTAATATCTCCACATTGCAAGGTTCAATTCTGAAATTTTTTGCTTTTTCCTGCTAATCCTAGCATGATAAAGAAGATTCAAAGAGAATGAGATGCCAGCTCCTTTCATTCAGTCAGTAGCTTCAAACATTTCTGGTATATGAATAACATGATGTTTTTCAATGGCAAAAATCAATGAATATTGTAAATGCACAAACAGTAATATCTCCATATTGCAAGGTGCAATTCTGAAATTTTTTGCTTTTTCCTGCTAATCCTAGCATGATAAAGAAGATTCAAAGAGAGTGAGATGCCAGCTCCTTTCATTCAGTCAGTAGCTTCAAACATTTCTGGACGTTTTTCAATTGCAAAAATCAATGAATATTGTAAATGCACAAACAGTAATATCTCCACATTGCAAGGTGCAATTCTGAAATTTTTTGCTTTTTCCTGCTACTCCTAGCATGATAAAGAAGATTCAAAGAGAGTGAGATGCCAGCTCCTTTCATTCAGTCAGTAGCTTCAAACATTTCTGGACGTTTTTCAATGGCAAAAATCAATGAATATTGTAAATGCACAAACAGTAATATCTCCACATTGCAAGGTGCAATTCTGAAATTTTTTGCTTTTTCCTGCTAATCCTAGCATGATAAAGAAGATTCAAAGAGAGTGAGATGCCAGCTCCTTTCATTCAGTCAGTAGCTTCAAACATTTCTGGACGTTTTTCAATGGCAAAAATCTATGAATATTGTAAATGCACAAACAGTAATTTCTCCGCATTGCAAGGTGCAATTCTGAAATTTTTTGCTTTTTCCTGCTCCTCTTAGCATGATAAAGATTCAAAGAGAGTGAGATGCCAGCTCCTTTCATTCAGTCAGTAGCTTCAATCATTTCTGGACGTTTTTCAATGGCAAAAATCAATGAATATTGTAAATGCACAAGCAGTAATTTCTCCGCATTGCAAGGTGCAATTCTGAAATTTTTTGCTTTTTCCTGCTCCTCTTAGCATGATAAAGAAGATTCAAAGAGAGTGAGATGCCAGCTCCTTTCATTCAGTCAGTAGCTTCAATCATTTCTGGACGTTTTTCAATGGCAAAAATCAATGAATATTGTAAATGCACAAACAGTAATTTCTCCGCATTGCAAGGTGCAATTCTGAAATTTTTTGCTTTTTCCTGCTCCTCTTAGCATGAAAAAGAAGATTCAAAGAGAATGAGATGCCCGCTCCTTTCATTCAGTCAGTAGCTTCAATCATTTCTGGTATATGAATAACATGATGTTTTTCAATGGCAAAAATCAATGAATATTGTAAATGCACAAACAGTAATTTCTCCGCATTGCAAGGTGCAATTCTGAATTTTTTTGCTTTTTCCTGCTCCTCTTAGCATGATAAAGAAGATTCAAAGAGAGTGAGATGCCAGCTCCTTTCATTCAGTCAGTAGCTTCAATCATTTCTGGACGTTTTTCAATGGCAAAAATCAATGAATATTGTAAATGCACAAACAGTAATTTCTCCGCATTGCAAGGTGCAATTCTGAAATTTTTTGCTTTTTCCTGCTCCTCTTAGCATGATAAAGAAGATTCAAAGAGAGTGAGATGCCAGCTCCTTTCATTCAGTCAGTAGCTTCAAACATTTCTGGTATATGAATAACATGATGTTTTTCAATGGCAAAAATCAATGAATATTGTAAATGCACAAACAGTAATTTCTCCGCATTGCAAGGTGCAATTCTGAAATTTTTTGCTTTTTCCTGCTCCTCTTAGCATGATAAAGAAGATTCAAAGAGAGTAAGATGCCAGCTCCTTTCATTCAGTCAGTAGCTTCAATCTTTTCTGGACGTTTTTCAATGGCAAAAATCAATGAATATTGTAAATGCACAAACAGTAATTTCTCCGCATTGCAAGGTGCAATTCTGAAATTTTTTGCTTTTTCCTGCTCCTCTTAGCATGATAAAGAAGATTCAAAGAGAGTGAGATGCCAGCTCCTTTCATTCAGTCAGTAGCTTCAATCATTTCTGGTATATGAATAACATGATGTTTTTCAATGGCAAAAATCAATGAATATTGTAAATGCACAAACAGTAATTTCTCCGCATTGCAAGGTGCAATTCTGAAATTTTTTGCTTTTTCCTGCTCCTCTTAGCATGGTAAAGAAGATTCAAAGAGAGTGAGATGCCAGCTCCTTTCATTCAGTCAGTAGCTTCAATCATTTCTGGACGTTTTTCAATGGCAAAAATCAATGAATATTGTAAATGCACAAACAGTAATTTCTCCGCATTGCAAGGTGCAATTCTGAAATTTTTTGCTTTTTCCTGCTCCTCTTAGCATGATAAAGAAGATTCAAAGAGAGTGAGATGCCAGCTCCTTTCATTCAGTCAGTAGCTTCAATCATTTCTGGATGTTTTTCAATGGCAAAAATCAATGAATATTGTAAATGCACAAACAGTAATTTCTCCGCATTGCAAGGTGCAATTCTGAAATTTTTTGCTTTTTCCTGCTCCTCTTAGCATGATAAAGAAGATTCAGAGAGTGAGATGCCAGCTCCTTTCATTCAGTCAGTAGCTTCAGTCATTTCTGGACGTTTTTCAATGGCAAAAATCAATGAATATTGTAAATGCACAAACAGTAATTTCTCCGCATTGCAAGGTGCAATTCTGAAATTTTTTGCTTTTTCCTGCTCCTCTTAGCATGATAAAGAAGATTCAAAGAGAGTGAGATGCCAGCTCCTTTCATTCAGTCAGTAGCTTCAAACATTTCTGGTATAAACATTTCTGGACGTTTTTCAATGGCAAAAATCAATGAATATTGTAAATGCACAAACAGTAATATCTCCACATTGCAAGGTGCAATTCTGAAATTTTTTGCTTTTTCCTGCTCCTCTTAGCATGATAAAGAAGATTCAAAGAGAGTGAGATGCCAGCTCCTTTCATTCAGTCAGTAGCTTCAATCATTTCTGGACGTTTTTCAATGGCAAAAATCAATGAATATTGTAAATGCACAAACAGTAATTTCTCCGCATTGCAAGGTGCAATTCTGAAATTTTTTGCTTTTTCCTGCTCCTCTTAGCATGATAAAGAAGATTCAAAGAGAGTGAGATGCCAGCTTCTTTCATTCAGTCAGTAGCTTCAATCATTTCTGGTATATGAATAACATGATGTTTTTCAATGGCAAAAATCAATGAATATTGTAAATGCACAAACAGTAATTTCTCCGCATTGCAAGGTGCAATTCTGAAATTTTTTGCTTTTTCCTGCTCCTCTTAGCATGATAAAGAAGATTCAAAGAGAGTGAGATGCCAGCTCTTTTCATTCAGTCAGTAGCTTCAATCATTTCTGGACGTTTTTCAATGGCAAAAATCAATGAATATTGTAAATGCACAAACAGTAATTTCTCCGCATTGCAAGGTGCAATTCTGAAATTTTTTGCTTTTTCCTGCTCCTCTTAGCATGATAAAGAAGATTCAAAGAGAGTGAGATGCCAGCTCCTTTCATTCAGTCAGTAGCTTCAGTCATTTCTGGACGTTTTTCAATGGCAAAAATCAATGAATATTGTAAATGCACAAACAGTAATTTCTCCGCATTGCAAGGTGCAATTCTGAAATTCTTTGCTTTTTCCTGCTCCTCTTAGCATGATAAAGAAGATTCAAAGAGAGTGAGATGCCAGCTCCTTTCATTCAGTCAGTAGCTTCAAACATTTCTGGTATAAACATTTCTGGACGTTTTTCAATGGCAAAAATCAATGAATATTGTAAATGCACAAACAGTAATATCTCCACATTGCAAGGTGCAATTCTGAAATTTTTTGCTTTTTCCTGCTAATCCTAGCATGGTAAAGAAGATTCAAATAGAGTGAGATGCCAGCTCCTTTCATTCAGTCAGTAGCTTCAAACATTTCTGGACGTTTTTCAATGGCAAAAATCAATGAATATTGTAAATGCACAAACAGTAATATCTCCACATTGCAAGGTTCAATTCTGAAATTTTTTGCTTTTTCCTGCTAATCCTAGCATGATAAAGAAGATTCAAAGAGAATGAGATGCCAGCTCCTTTCATTCAGTCAGTAGCTTCAAACATTTCTGGTATATGAATAACATGATGTTTTTCAATGGCAAAAATCAATGAATATTGTAAATGCACAAACAGTAATATCTCCATATTGCAAGGTGCAATTCTGAAATTTTTTTCTTTTTCCTGCTAATCCTAGCATGATAAAGAAGATTCAAAGAGAGTGAGATGCCAGCTCCTTTCATTCAGTCAGTAGCTTCAAACATTTCTGGACGTTTTTCAATGGCAAAAATCAATGAATATTGTAAATGCACAAACAGTAATATCTCCACATTGCAAGGTGCAATTCTGAAATTTTTTGCTTTTTCCTGCTACTCCTAGCATGATAAAGAAGATTCAAAGAGAGTGAGATGCCAGCTCCTTTCATTCAGTCAGTAGCTTCAAACATTTCTGGACGTTTTTCAATGGCAAAAATCAATGAATATTGTAAATGCACAAACAGTAATATCTCCACATTGCAAGGTGCAATTCTGAAATTTTTTGCTTTTTCCTGCTAATCCTAGCATGATAAAGAAGATTCAAAGAGAGTGAGATGCCAGCTCCTTTCATTCAGTCAGTAGCTTCAAACATTTCTGGACGTTTTTCAATGGCAAAAATCTATGAATATTGTAAATGCACAAACAGTAATTTCTCCGCATTGCAAGGTGCAATTCTGAAATTTTTTGCTTTTTCCTGCTCCTCTTAGCATGATAAAGATTCAAAGAGAGTGAGATGCCAGCTCCTTTCATTCAGTCAGTAGCTTCAATCATTTCTGGACGTTTTTCAATGGCAAAAATCAATGAATATTGTAAATGCACAAGCAGTAATTTCTCCGCATTGCAAGGTGCAATTCTGAAATTTTTTGCTTTTTCCTGCTCCTCTTAGCATGATAAAGAAGATTCAAAGAGAGTGAGATGCCAGCTCCTTTCATTCAGTCAGTAGCTTCAATCATTTCTGGACGTTTTTCAATGGCAAAAATCAATGAATATTGTAAATGCACAAACAGTAATTTCTCCGCATTGCAAGGTGCAATTCTGAAATTTTTTGCTTTTTCCTGCTCCTCTTAGCATGAAAAAGAAGATTCAAAGAGAATGAGATGCCCGCTCCTTTCATTCAGTCAGTAGCTTCAATCATTTCTGGTATATGAATAACATGATGTTTTTCAATGGCAAAAATCAATGAATATTGTAAATGCACAAACAGTAATTTCTCCGCATTGCAAGGTGCAATTCTGAATTTTTTTGCTTTTTCCTGCTCCTCTTAGCATGATAAAGAAGATTCAAAGAGAGTGAGATGCCAGCTCCTTTCATTCAGTCAGTAGCTTCAATCATTTCTGGACGTTTTTCAATGGCAAAAATCAATGAATATTGTAAATGCACAAACAGTAATTTCTCCGCATTGCAAGGTGCAATTCTGAAATTTTTTGCTTTTTCCTGCTCCTCTTAGCATGATAAAGAAGATTCAAAGAGAGTGAGATGCCAGCTCCTTTCATTCAGTCAGTAGCTTCAAACATTTCTGGTATATGAATAACATGATGTTTTTCAATGGCAAAAATCAATGAATATTGTAAATGCACAAACAGTAATTTCTCCGCATTGCAAGGTGCAATTCTGAAATTTTTTGCTTTTTCCTGCTCCTCTTAGCATGATAAAGAAGATTCAAAGAGAGTAAGATGCCAGCTCCTTTCATTCAGTCAGTAGCTTCAATCTTTTCTGGACGTTTTTCAATGGCAAAAATCAATGAATATTGTAAATGCACAAACAGTAATTTCTCCGCATTGCAAGGTGCAATTCTGAAATTTTTTGCTTTTTCCTGCTCCTCTTAGCATGATAAAGAAGATTCAAAGAGAGTGAGATGCCAGCTCCTTTCATTCAGTCAGTAGCTTCAATCATTTCTGGTATATGAATAACATGATGTTTTTCAATGGCAAAAATCAATGAATATTGTAAATGCACAAACAGTAATTTCTCCGCATTGCAAGGTGCAATTCTGAAATTTTTTGCTTTTTCCTGCTCCTCTTAGCATGGTAAAGAAGATTCAAAGAGAGTGAGATGCCAGCTCCTTTCATTCAGTCAGTAGCTTCAATCATTTCTGGACGTTTTTCAATGGCAAAAATCAATGAATATTGTAAATGCACAAACAGTAATTTCTCCGCATTGCAAGGTGCAATTCTGAAATTTTTTGCTTTTTCCTGCTCCTCTTAGCATGATAAAGAAGATTCAAAGAGAGTGAGATGCCAGCTCCTTTCATTCAGTCAGTAGCTTCAATCATTTCTGGGTATGAATAACATGATGTTTTTCAATGGCAAAAATCAATGAATATTGTAAATGCACAAACAGTAATTTCTCCACATTGCAAGGTGCAATTCTGAAATTTTTTGCTTTTTCCTGCTCCTCTTAGCATGATAAAGAAGATTCAAAGAGAGTGAGATGCCAGCTCCTTTCATTCAGTCAGTAGCTTCAATCATTTCTGGACGTTTTTCAATGGCAAAAATCAATGAATATTGTAAATGCACAAACAGTAATTTCTCCGCATTGCAACGTGCAATTCTGAAATTTTTTGCTTTTTCCTGCTCCTCTTAGCATGATAAAGAAGATTCAAAGAGAGTGAGATGCCAGCTCCTTTCATTCAGTCAGTAGCTTCAATCATTTCTGGACGTTTTTCAATGGCAAAAATCAATGAATATTGAAAATGCACAAACAGTAATTTCTCCGCATTGCAAGGTGCAATTCTGAATTTTTTTGCTTTTTCCTGCTCCTCTTAGCATGATAAAGAAGATTCAAAGAGAGTGAGATGCCAGCTCCTTTCATTCAGTCAGTAACTTCAAACATTTCTGGTATAAACATTTCTGGACGTTTTTCAATGGCAAAAATCAATGAATATTGTAAATGCACAAACAGTAATATCTCCACATTGCAAGGTGCAATTCTGAAATTTTTTGCTTTTTCCTGCTAATCCTAGCATGATAAAGAATATTCAAATAGAGTGAGATGCCAGCTCCTTTCATTCAGTCAGTAGCTTCAAACATTTCTGGACGTTTTTCAATGGCAAAAATCAATGAATATTGTAAATGCACAAACAGTAATATCTCCACATTGCAAGGTGCAATTCTGAAATTTTTTGCTTTTTCCTGCTAATCCTAGCATGATAAAGAAGATTCAAAGAGAGTGAGATGCCAGGTCCTTTCATTCAGTCAGTAGCCTCAAACATTTCTGCTATATGAATAACATGATGTTTTTTAATGGCAAAAATCAATGAATATTGTAAATGCACAAACAGTAATATCTCCACATTGCAAGGTGCAATTCTGAAATTTTTTGCTTTTTCCTGCTACTCCTAGCATGATAAAGAAGATTCAAAGAGAGTGAGATGCCAGCTCCTTTCATTCAGTCAGTAGCTTCAAACATTTCTGTACGTTTTTCAATGGCAAAAATCAATGAATATTGTAAATGCACAAACAGTAATATCTCCACATTGCAAGGTGCAATTCTGAAATTTTTTGCTTTTTCCTGCTAATCCTAGCATGATAAAGAAGATTCAAAGAGAGTGAGATGCCAGCTCCTTTCATTCAGTCAGTAGCTTCAAACATTTCTGGACGTTTTTCAATGGCAAAAATCAATGAATATTGTAAATGCACAAACAGTAATATCTCCACATTGCAAGGTGCAATTCTGAAATTTTTTGCTTTTTCCTGCTCCTCTTAGCATGATAAAGAAGATTCAAAGAGAGTGAGATGCCAGCTCCTTTCATTCAGTCAGTAGCTTCAGTCATTTCTGGACGTTTTTCAATGGCAAAAATCAATGAATATTGTAAATGCACAAACAGTAATTTCTCCGCATTGCAAGGTGCAATTCTGAAATTCTTTGCTTTTTCCTGCTCCTCTTAGCATGATAAAGAAGATTCAAAGAGAGTGAGATGCCAGCTCCTTTCATTCAGTCAGTAGCTTCAAACATTTCTGGTATAAACATTTCTGGACGTTTTTCAATGGCAAAAATCAATGAATATTGTAAATGCACAAACAGTAATATCTCCACATTGCAAGGTGCAATTCTGAAATTTTTTGCTTTTTCCTGCTAATCCTAGCATGGTAAAGAAGATTCAAGTAGAGTGAGATGCCAGCTCCTTTCATTCAGTCAGTAGCTTCAAACATTTCTGGACGTTTTTCAATGGCAAAAATCAATGAATATTGTAAATGCACAAACAGTAATATCTCCACATTGCAAGGTTCAATTCTGAAATTTTTTGCTTTTTCCTGCTAATCCTAGCATGATAAAGAAGATTCAAAGAGAATGAGATGCCAGCTCCTTTCATTCAGTCAGTAGCTTCAAACATTTCTGGTATATGAATAACATGATGTTTTTCAATGGCAAAAATCAATGAATATTGTAAATGCACAAACAGTAATATCTCCATATTGCAAGGTGCAATTCTGAAATTTTTTGCTTTTTCCTGCTAATCCTAGCATGATAAAGAAGATTCAAAGAGAGTGAGATGCCAGCTCCTTTCATTCAGTCAGTAGCTTCAAACATTTCTGGACGTTTTTCAATGGCAAAAATCAATGAATATTGTAAATGCACAAACAGTAATATCTCCACATTGCAAGGTGCAATTCTGAAATTTTTTGCTTTTTCCTGCTACTCCTAGCATGATAAAGAAGATTCAAAGAGAGTGAGATGCCAGCTCCTTTCATTCAGTCAGTAGCTTCAAACATTTCTGGACGTTTTTCAATGGCAAAAATCAATGAATATTGTAAATGCACAAACAGTAATATCTCCACATTGCAAGGTGCAATTCTGAAATTTTTTGCTTTTTCCTGCTAATCCTAGCATGATAAAGAAGATTCAAAGAGAGTGAGATGCCAGCTCCTTTCATTCAGTCAGTAGCTTCAAACATTTCTGGACGTTTTTCAATGGCAAAAATCTATGAATATTGTAAATGCACAAACAGTAATTTCTCCGCATTGCAAGGTGCAATTCTGAAATTTTTTGCTTTTTCCTGCTCCTCTTAGCATGATAAAGATTCAAAGAGAGTGAGATGCCAGCTCCTTTCATTCAGTCAGTAGCTTCAATCATTTCTGGACCTTTTTCAATGGCAAAAATCAATGAATATTGTAAATGCACAAGCAGTAATTTCTCCGCATTGCAAGGTGCAATTCTGAAATTTTTTGCTTTTTCCTGCTCCTCTTAGCATGATAAAGAAGATTCAAAGAGAGTGAGATGCCAGCTCCTTTCATTCAGTCAGTAGCTTCAATCATTTCTGGACGTTTTTCAATGGCAAAAATCAATGAATATTGTAAATGCACAAACAGTAATTTCTCCGCATTGCAAGGTGCAATTCTGAAATTTTTTGCTTTTTCCTGCTCCTCTTAGCATGAAAAAGAAGATTCAAAGAGAATGAGATGCCCGCTCCTTTCATTCAGTCAGTAGCTTCAATCATTTCTGGTATATGAATAACATGATGTTTTTCAATGGCAAAAATCAATGAATATTGTAAATGCACAAACAGTAATTTCTCCGCATTGCAAGGTGCAATTCTGAATTTTTTTGCTTTTTCCTGCTCCTCTTAGCATGATAAAGAAGATTCAAAGAGAGTGAGATGCCAGCTCCTTTCATTCAGTCAGTAGCTTCAATCATTTCTGGACGTTTTTCAATGGCAAAAATCAATGAATATTGTAAATGCACAAACAGTAATTTCTCCGCATTGCAAGGTGCAATTCTGAAATTTTTTGCTTTTTCCTGCTCCTCTTAGCATGATAAAGAAGATTCAAAGAGAGTGAGATGCCAGCTCCTTTCATTCAGTCAGTAGCTTCAAACATTTCTGGTATATGAATAACATGATGTTTTTCAATGGCAAAAATCAATGAATATTGTAAATGCACAAACAGTAATTTCTCCGCATTGCAAGGTGCAATTCTGAAATTTTTTGCTTTTTCCTGCTCCTCTTAGCATGATAAAGAAGATTCAAAGAGAGTAAGATGCCAGCTCCTTTCATTCAGTCAGTAGCTTCAATCTTTTCTGGACGTTTTTCAATGGCAAAAATCAATGAATATTGTAAATGCACAAACAGTAATTTCTCCGCATTGCAAGGTGCAATTCTGAAATTTTTTGCTTTTTCCTGCTCCTCTTAGCATGATAAAGAAGATTCAAAGAGAGTGAGATGCCAGCTCCTTTCATTCAGTCAGTAGCTTCAATCATTTCTGGTATATGAATAACATGATGTTTTTCAATGGCAAAAATCAATGAATATTGTAAATGCACAAACAGTAATTTCTCCGCATTGCAAGGTGCAATTCTGAAATTTTTTGCTTTTTCCTGCTCCTCTTAGCATGGTAAAGAAGATTCAAAGAGAGTGAGATGCCAGCTCCTTTCATTCAGTCAGTAGCTTCAATCATTTCTGGACATTTTTCAATGGCAAAAATCAATGAATATTGTAAATGCACAAACAGTAATTTCTCCGCATTGCAAGGTGCAATTCTGAAATTTTTTGCTTTTTCCTGCTCCTCTTAGCATGATAAAGAAGATTCAAAGAGAGTGAGATGCCAGCTCCTTTCATTCAGTCAGTAGCTTCAATCATTTCTGGGTATGAATAACATGATGTTTTTCAATGGCAAAAATCAATGAATATTGTAAATGCACAAACAGTAATTTCTCCACATTGCAACGTGCAATTCTGAAATTTTTTGCTTTTTCCTGCTCCTCTTAGCATGATAAAGAAGATTCAAAGAGAGTGAGATGCCAGCTCCTTTCATTCAGTCAGTAGCTTCAATCATTTCTGGACGTTTTTCAATGGCAAAAATCAATGAATATTGTAAATGCACAAACAGTAATTTCTCCGCATTGCAACGTGCAATTCTGAAATTTTTTGCTTTTTCCTGCTCCTCTTAGCATGATAAAGAAGATTCAAAGAGAGTGAGATGCCAGCTCCTTTCATTCAGTCAGTAGCTTCAATCATTTCTGGACGTTTTTCAATGGCAAAAATCAATGAATATTGAAAATGCACAAACAGTAATTTCTCCGCATTGCAAGGTGCAATTCTGAATTTTTTTGCTTTTTCCTGCTCCTCTTAGCATGATAAAGAAGATTCAAAGAGAGTGAGATGCCAGCTCCTTTCATTCAGTCAGTAACTTCAAACATTTCTGGTATAAACATTTCTGGACGTTTTTCAATGGCAAAAATCAATGAATATTGTAAATGCACAAACAGTAATATCTCCACATTGCAAGGTGCAATTCTGAAATTTTTTGCTTTTTCCTGCTAATCCTAGCATGATAAAGAATATTCAAATAGAGTGAGATGCCAGCTCCTTTCATTCAGTCAGTAGCTTCAAACATTTCTGGACGTTTTTCAATGGCAAAAATCAATGAATATTGTAAATGCACAAACAGTAATATCTCCACATTGCAAGGTGCAATTCTGAAATTTTTTGCTTTTTCCTGCTAATCCTAGCATGATAAAGAAGATTCAAAGAGAGTGAGATGCCAGGTCCTTTCATTCAGTCAGTAGCCTCAAACATTTCTGCTATATGAATAACATGATGTTTTTTAATGGCAAAAATCAATGAATATTGTAAATGCACAAACAGTAATATCTCCACATTGCAAGGTGCAATTCTGAAATTTTTTGCTTTTTCCTGCTAATCCTAGCATGATAAAGAAGATTCAAAGAGAGTGAGATGCCAGCTCCTTTCATTCAGTCAGTAGCTTCAAACATTTCTGGACGTTTTTCAATGGCAAAAATCAATGAATATTGTAAATGCACAAACAGTAATATCTCCACATTGCAAGGTGCAATTCTGAAATTTTTTGCTTTTTCCTGCTACTCCTAGCATGATAAAGAAGATTCAAAGAGAGTGAGATGCCAGCTCCTTTCATTCAGTCAGTAGCTTCAAACATTTCTGTACGTTTTTCAATGGCAAAAATCAATGAATATTGTAAATGCACAAACAGTAATATCTCCACATTGCAAGGTGCAATTCTGAAATTTTTTGCTTTTTCCTGCTAATCCTAGCATGATAAAGAAGATTCAAAGAGAGTGAGATGCCAGCTCCTTTCATTCAGTCAGTAGCTTCAAACATTTCTGGACGTTTTTCAATGGCAAAAATCAATGAATATTGTAAATGCACAAACAGTAATATCTCCACATTGCAAGGTGCAATTCTGAAATTTTTTGCTTTTTCCTGCTAATCCTAGCATGAAAAAGAAGATTCAAAGAGAGTGAGATGCCAGCTCCTTTCATTCAGTCAGTAGCTTCAATCATTTCTGGACGTTTTTCAATGGCAAAAATCAATGAATATTGTAAATGCACAAACAGTAATTTCTCCGCATTGCAACGTGCAATTCTGAAATTTTTTGCTTTTTCCTGCTCCTCTTAGCATGATAAAGAAGATTAAAAGAGAGTGAGATGCCCGCTCCTTTCATTCAGTCAGTAGCTTCAATCATTTCTGGTATATGAATAACATGATGTTTTTCAATGGCAAAAATCAATGAATATTGTAAATGCACAAACAGTAATTTCTCCGCATTGCAAGGTGCAATTCTGAATTTTTTTGCTTTTTCCTGCTCCTCTTAGCATGATAAAGAAGATTCAAAGAGAGTGAGATGCCAGCTCCTTTCATTCAGTCAGTAGCTTCAATCATTTCTGGACGTTTTTCAATGGCAAAAATCAATGAATATTGTAAATGCACAAACAGTAATTTCTCCGCATTGCAAGGTGCAATTCTGAAATTTTTTGCTTTTTCCTGCTCCTCTTAGCATGATAAAGAAGATTCAAAGAGAGTGAGATGCCAGCTCCTTTCATTCAGTCAGTAGCTTCAAACATTTCTGGTATATGAATAACATGATGTTTTTCAATGGCAAAAATCAATGAATATTGTAAATGCACAAACAGTAATTTCTCCGCATTGCAAGGTGCAATTCTGAAATTTTTTGCTTTTTCCTGCTCCTCTTAGCATGATAAAGAAGATTCAAAGAGAGTGAGATGCCAGCTCCTTTCATTCAGTCAGTAGCTTCAATCTTTTCTGGACGTTTTTCAATGGCAAAAATCAATGAATATTGTATATGCACAAACAGTAATTTCTCCGCATTGTAAGGTGGAATTCTGAAATTTTTTGCTTTTTCCTGCTCCTCTTAGCATGATAAAGAAGATTCAAAGATAGTGAGATGCCAGCTTCTTTCATTCAGTCAGTAGCTTCAAACATTTCTGGTAAATGAATAACATGATGTTTTTCAATGGCAAAAATCAATGAATATTGTAAATGCACAAAGAGTAATTTCTCCGCATTGCAAGGTGCAATTCTGAAATTTTTTGCTTTTTCCTGCTCCTCTTAGCATGATAAAGAAGACTCAAAGAGAGTTACATGCCAGCTCCTTTCATTCAGTCAGTAGCTTCAATCATTTCTGGACGTTTTTCAATGGCAAAAATCAATGAATATTGTAAATGCACAAACAGTAATTTCTCCGCATTGCAAGGTGCAATTCTGAAATTTTTTGCTTTTTCCTGCTCCTCTTAGCATGATAAAGAAGATTCAAAGAGAGTGAGATGCCAGCTCCTTTCATTCAGTCAGTAGCTTCAATCATTTCTGGACGTTTTTCAATGGCAAAAATCAATGAATATTGTAAATGCACAAACAGTAATTTCTCCGCATTGCAAGGTGCAATTCTGAAATTTTTTGCTTTTTCCTGCTCCTCTTAGCATGATAAAGAAGATTCAAAGAGAGTGAGATGCCAGCTCCTTTCATTCAGTCAGTAGCTTCAATCATTTCTGGTATATGAATAACATGATGTTTTTCAATGGCAAAAATCAATGAATATTGTAACTGCACAAACAGTAATTTCTCCGCATTGCAAGGTGCAATTCTGAAATTTTTTGCTTTTTCCTGCTCCTCTTAGCATGGTAAAGAAGATTCAAAGAGAGTGAGATGCCAGCTCCTTTCATTCAGTCAGTAGCTTCAATCATTTCTGGACGTTTTTCAATGGCAAAAATCAATGAATATTGTAAATGCACAAACAGTAATTTCTCCGCATTGCAAGGTGCAATTCTGAAATTTTTTGCTTTTTCCTGCTCCTCTTAGCATGATAAAGAAGATTCAAAGAGATTGAGATGCCAGCTCCTTTCATTCAGTCAGTAGCTTCAATCATTTCTGGACGTTTTTCAATGGCAATAATCAATGAATATTGTAAATGCACAAACAGTAATTTCTCCGCATTGCAAGGTGCAATTCTGAAATTTTTTGCTTTTTCCTGCTCCTCGTAGCATGATAAAGAAGATTCAAAGAGAGTGAGATGCCAGCTCCTTTCATTCAGTCAGTAGCTTCAATCATTTCTGGTATATGAATAACATGATGTTTTTCAATGGCAAAAATCAATGAATATTGTAAATGCACAAACAGTAATTTCTCCGCATTGCAAGGTGCAATTCTGAAATTTTTTGCTTTTTCCTGCTCCTCTTAGCATGATAAAGAAGATTCAAAGAGAGTGAGATGCCAGCTCCTTTCATTCAGTCAGTAGCTTCAATCATTTCTGGACGTTTTTCAATGGCAAAAATCAATGAATATTGTAAATGCACAAACAGTAATTTCTCCGCATTGCAAGGTGCAATTCTGAAATTTTTTGCTTTTTCCTGCTCCTCTTAGCATGATAAAGAAGATTCAAAGAGAGTGAGATGCCAGCTCCTTTCATTCGGTCAGTAGCTTCAATCATTTCTGGGTATGAATAACATGATGTTTTTCAATGGCAAAAATCAATGAATATTGTAAATGCACAAACAGTAATTTCTCCACATTGCAAGGTGCAATTCTGAAATTTTTTGCTTTTTCCTGCTCCTCTTAGCATGATAAAGAAGATTCAAAGAGAGTGAGATGCCAGCTCCTTTCATTCAGTCAGTAGCTTCAATCATTTCTGGACGTTTTTCAATGGCAAAAATCAATGAATATTGTAAATGCACAAACAGTAATTTCTCCGCATTGCAAGGTGCAATTCTGAAATTTTTTGCTTTTTCCTGCTCCTCTTAGCATGATAAAGAAGATTCAAAGAGAGTGAGATGCCAGCTCCTTTCATTCAGTCAGTAGCTTCAATCATTTCTGGACATTTTTCAATGGCAAAAATCAATGAATATTGTAAATGCACAAACAGTAATTTCTCCGCATTGCAAGGTGCAATTCTGAATTTTTTTGCTTTTTCCTGCTCCTCTTAGCATGATAAAGAAGATTCAAAGAGTGTGAGATGCCAGCTCCTTTCATTCAGTCAGTAGCTTCAAACATTTCTGGTATAAACATTTCTGGACGTTTTTCAATGGCAAAAATCAATGAATATTGTAAATGCACAAACAGTAATATCTCCACATTGCAAGGTGCAATTCTGAAATTTTTTGCTTTTTCCTGCTAATCCTAGCATGATAAAGAATATTCAAATAGAGTGAGATGCCAGCTCCTTTCATTCAGTCAGTAGCTTCAAACATTTCTGGACGTTTTTCAATGGCAAAAATCAATGAATATTGTATATGCACAAACAGTAATTTCTCCGCATTGTAAGGTGGAATTCTGAAATTTTTTGCTTTTTCCTGCTCCTCTTAGCATGATAAAGAAGATTCAAAGATAGTGAGATGCCAGCTTCTTTCATTCAGTCAGTAGCTTCAAACATTTCTGGTAAATGAATAACATGATGTTTTTCAATGGCAAAAATCAATGAATATTGTAAGTGCACAAAGAGTAATTTCTCCGCATTGCAAGGTGCAATTCTGAAATTTTTTGCTTTTTCCTGCTCCTCTTAGCATGATAAAGAAGACTCAAAGAGAGTTACATGCCAGCTCCTTTCATTCAGTCAGTAGCTTCAATCATTTCTGGACGTTTTTCAATGGCAAAAATCAATGAATATTGTAAATGCACAAACAGTAATTTCTCCGCATTGCAAGGTGCAATTCTGAAATTTTTTGCTTTTTCCTGCTCCTCTTAGCATGATAAAGAAGATTCAAAGAGAGTGAGATGCCAGCTCCTTTCATTCAGTCAGTAGCTTCAATCATTTCTGGACGTTTTTCAATGGCAAAAATCAATGAATATTGTAAATGCACAAACAGTAATTTCTCCGCATTGCAAGGTGCAATTCTGAAATTTTTTGCTTTTTCCTGCTCCTCTTAGCATGATAAAGAAGATTCAAAGAGAGTGAGATGCCAGCTCCTTTCATTCAGTCAGTAGCTTCAATCATTTCTGGTATATGAATAACATGATGTTTTTCAATGGCAAAAATCAATGAATATTGTAACTGCACAAACAGTAATTTCTCCGCATTGCAAGGTGCAATTCTGAAATTTTTTGCTTTTTCCTGCTCCTCTTAGCATGGTAAAGAAGATTCAAAGAGAGTGAGATGCCAGCTCCTTTCATTCAGTCAGTAGCTTCAATCATTTCTGGACGTTTTTCAATGGGAAAAATCAATGAATATTATAAATGCACAAACAGTAATTTCTCCGCATTGCAAGGTGCAATTCTGAATTTTTTTGCTTTTTCCTGCTCCTCTTAGCATGATAAAGAAGATTCAAAGAGAGTGAGATGCCAGCTCCTTTCATTCAGTCAGTAGCTTCAATCACTTCTGGACGTTTTTCAATGGCAAAAATCAATGAATATTGTAAATGCACAAACAGTAATTTCTCCGCATTGCAAGGTGCAATTCTGAAATTTTTTGCTTTTTCCTGCTCCTCTTAGCATGATAAAGAAGATTCAAAGAGAGTGAGATGCCAGCTCCTTTCATTCAGTCAGTAGCTTCAATCATTTCTGGTATATGAATAACATGATATTTTTCAATGGCAAAAATCAATGAATATTGTAAATGCACAAACAGTAATTTCTCCGCATTGCAAGGTGCAATTCTGAAATTTTTTGCTTTTTCCTGCTCCTCTTAGCATGGTAAAGAAGATTCAAAGAGAGTGAGATGCCAGCTCCTTTCATTCAGTCAGTAGCTTCAATCATTTCTGGACGTTTTTCAATGGCAAAAATCAATGAATATTGTAAATGCACAAACAGTAATTTCTCCGCATTGCAAGGTGCAATTCTGAAATTTTTTGCTTTTTCCTGCTCCTCTTAGCATGATAAAGAAGATTCAAAGAGAGTGAGATGCCAGCTCCTTTCATTCAGTCAGTAGCTTCAATCATTTCTGGACGTTTTTCAATGGCAAAAATCAATGAATATTGTAAATGCACAAACAGTAATTTCTCCGCATTGCAAGGTGCAATTCTGAAATTTTTTGCTTTTTCCTGCTCCTCTTAGCATGATAAAGAAGATTCAAAGAGAGTGAGATGCCAGCTCCTTTCATTCAGTCAGTAGCTTCAATCATTTCTGGACGTTTTTCAATGGCAAAAATCAATGAATATTGTAAATGCACAAACAGTAATTTCTCCGCATTGCAAGGTGCAATTCTGAAATTTTTTGCTTTTTCCTGCTCCTCTTAGCATGATAAAGATTCAAAGAGAGTGAGATGCCAGCTCCTTTCATTCAGTCAGTAGCTTCAATCATTTCTGGTATATGAATAACATGATGTTTTTCAATGGCAAAAATCAATGAATATTGTAACTGCACAAACAGTAATTTCTCCGCATTGCAAGGTGCAATTCTGAAATTTTTTGCTTTTTCCTGCTCCTCTTAGCATGGTAAAGAAGATTCAAAGAGAGTGAGATGCCAGCTCCTTTCATTCAGTCAGTAGCTTCAATCATTTCTGGACGTTTTTCAATGGCAAAAATCAATGAATATTGTAAATGCACAAACAGTAATTTCTCCGCATTGCAAGGTGCAATTCTGAATTTTTTTGCTTTTTCCTGCTCCTCTTAGCATGATAAAGAAGATTCAAAGAGAGTGAGATGCCAGCTCCTTTCATTCAGTCAGTAGCTTCAATCACTTCTGGACGTTTTTCAATGGCAAAAATCAATGAATATTGTAAATGCACAAACAGTAATTTCTCCGCATTGCAAGGTGCAATTCTGAAATTTTTTGCTTTTTCCTGCTCCTCTTAGCATGATAAAGAAGATTCAAAGAGAGTGAGATGCCAGCTCCTTTCATTCAGTCAGTAGCTTCAATCATTTCTGGTATATGAATAACATGATGTTTTTCAATGGCAAAAATCAATGAATATTGTAAATGCACAAACAGTAATTTCTCCGCATTGCAAGGTGCAATTCTGAAATTTTTTGCTTTTTCCTGCTCCTCTTAGCATGGTAAAGAAGATTCAAAGAGAGTGAGATGCCAGCTCCTTTCATTCAGTCAGTAGCTTCAATCATTTCTGGACGTTTTTCAATGGCAAAAATCAATGAATATTGTAAATGCACAAACAGTAATTTCTCCGCATTGCAAGGTGCAATTCTGAAATTTTTTGCTTTTTCCTGCTCCTCTTAGCATGATAAAGAAGATTCAAAGAGAGTGAGATGCCAGCTCCTTTCATTCAGTCAGTAGCTTCAATCATTTCTGGACGTTTTTCAATGGCAAAAATCAATGAATATTGTAAATGCACAAACAGTAATTTCTCCGCATTGCAAGGTGCAATTCTGAAATTTTTTGCTTTTTCCTGCTCCTCTTAGCATGATAAAGAAGATTCAAAGAGAGTGAGATGCCAGCTCCTTTCATTCAGTCAGTAGCTTCAATCATTTCTGGACATTTTTCAATGGCAAAAATCAATGAATATTGTAAATGCACAAACAGTAATTTCTCCGCATTGCAAGGTGCAATTCTGAATTTTTTTGCTTTTTCCTGCTCCTCTTAGCATGATAAAGAAGATTCAAAGAGAGTGAGATGCCAGCTCATTTCATTCAGTCAGTAGCTTCAAACATTTCTGGTATAAACATTTCTGGACGTTTTTCAATGGCAAAAATCAATGAATATTGTAAATGCACAAACAGTAATATCTCCACATTGCAAGGTGCAATTCTGAAATTTTTTGCTTTTTCCTGCTAATCCTAGCATGATAAAGAATATTCAAATAGAGTGAGATGCCAGCTCCTTTCATTCAGTCAGTAGCTTCAAACATTTCTGGACGTTTTTCAATGGCAAAAATCAATGAATATTGTATATGCACAAACAGTAATTTCTCCGCATTGTAAGGTGGAATTCTGAAATTTTTTGCTTTTTCCTGCTCCTCTTAGCATGATAAAGAAGATTCAAAGATAGTGAGATGCCAGCTTCTTTCATTCAGTCAGTAGCTTCAAACATTTCTGGTAAATGAATAACATGATGTTTTTCAATGGCAAAAATCAATGAATATTGTAAATGCACAAAGAGTAATTTCTCCGCATTGCAAGGTGCAATTCTGAAATTTTTTGCTTTTTCCTGCTCCTCTTAGCATGATAAAGAAGACTCAAAGAGAGTTACATGCCAGCTCCTTTCATTCAGTCAGTAGCTTCAATCATTTCTGGACGTTTTTCAATGGCAAAAATCAATGAATATTGTAAATGCACAAACAGTAATTTCTCCGCATTGCAAGGTGCAATTCTGAAATTTTTTGCTTTTTCCTGCTCCTCTTAGCATGATAAAGAAGATTCAAAGAGAGTGAGATGCCAGCTCCTTTCATTCAGTCAGTAGCTTCAATCATTTCTGGACGTTTTTCAATGGCAAAAATCAATGAATATTGTAAATGCACAAACAGTAATTTCTCCGCATTGCAAGGTGCAATTCTGAAATTTTTTGCTTTTTCCTGCTCCTCTTAGCATGATAAAGAAGATTCAAAGAGAGTGAGATGCCAGCTCCTTTCATTCAGTCAGTAGCTTCAATCATTTCTGGTATATGAATAACATGATGTTTTTCAATGGCAAAAATCAATGAATATTGTAACTGCACAAACAGTAATTTCTCCGCATTGCAAGGTGCAATTCTGAAATTTTTTGCTTTTTCCTGCTCCTCTTAGCATGGTAAAGAAGATTCAAAGAGAGTGAGATGCCAGCTCCTTTCATTCAGTCAGTAGCTTCAATCATTTCTGGACGTTTTTCAATGGCAAAAATCAATGAATATTGTAAATGCACAAACAGTAATTTCTCCGCATTGCAAGGTGCAATTCTGAATTTTTTTGCTTTTTCCTGCTCCTCTTAGCATGATAAAGAAGATTCAAAGAGAGTGAGATGCCAGCTCCTTTCATTCAGTCAGTAGCTTCAATCATTTCTGGTATATGAATAACATGATATTTTTCAATGGCAAAAATCAATGAATATTGTAAATGCACAAACAGTAATTTCTCCGCATTGCAAGGTGCAATTCTGAAATTTTTTGCTTTTTCCTGCTCCTCTTAGCATGGTAAAGAAGATTCAAAGAGAGTGAGATGCCAGCTCCTTTCATTCAGTCAGTAGCTTCAATCATTTCTGGACGTTTTTCAATGGCAAAAATCAATGAATATTGTAAATGCACAAACAGTAATTTCTCCGCATTGCAAGGTGCAATTCTGAATTTTTTTGCTTTTTCCTGCTCCTCTTAGCATGATAAAGAAGATTCAAAGAGAGTGAGATGCCAGCTCCTTTCATTCAGTCAGTAGCTTCAATCATTTCTGGTATATGAATAACATGATATTTTTCAATGGCAAAAATCAATGAATATTGTAAATGCACAAACAGTAATTTCTCCGCATTGCAAGGTGCAATTCTGAAATTTTTTGCTTTTTCCTGCTCCTCTTAGCATGGTAAAGAAGATTCAAAGAGAGTGAGATGCCAGCTCCTTTCATTCAGTCAGTAGCTTCAATCATTTCTGGACGTTTTTCAATGGCAAAAATCAATGAATATTGTAAATGCACAAACAGTAATTTCTCCGCATTGCAAGGTGCAATTCTGAATTTTTTTGCTTTTTCCTGCTCCTCTTAGCATGATAAAGAAGATTCAAAGAGAGTGAGATGCCAGCTCCTTTCATTCAGTCAGTAGCTTCAATCATTTCTGGTATATGAATAACATGATATTTTTCAATGGCAAAAATCAATGAATATTGTAAATGCACAAACAGTAATTTCTCCGCATTGCAAGGTGCAATTCTGAAATTTTTTGCTTTTTCCTGCTCCTCTTAGCATGGTAAAGAAGATTCAAAGAGAGTGAGATGCCAGCTCCTTTCATTCAGTCAGTAGCTTCAATCATTTCTGGACGTTTTTCAATGGCAAAAATCAATGAATATTGTAAATGCACAAACAGTAATTTCTCCGCATTGCAAGGTGCAATTCTGAAATTTTTTGCTTTTTCCTGCTCCTCTTAGCATGATAAAGAAGATTCAAAGAGAGTGAGATGCCAGCTCCTTTCATTCAGTCAGTAGCTTCAATCATTTCTGGACGTTTTTCAATGGCAAAAATCAATGAATATTGTAAATGCACAAACAGTAATTACTCCGCATTGCAAGGTGCAATTCTGAAATTTTTTGCTTTTTCCTGCTCCTCTTAGCATGATAAAGAAGATTCAAAGAGAGTGAGATGCCAGCTCCTTTCATTCAGTCAGTAGCTTCAATCATTTCTGGACGTTTTTCAATGGCAAAAATCAATGAATATTG
The DNA here is from genome assembly GCF_046119375.1 of Phyllobates terribilis. Taxonomy (NCBI): domain Eukaryota; kingdom Metazoa; phylum Chordata; class Amphibia; order Anura; family Dendrobatidae; genus Phyllobates; species Phyllobates terribilis. Next base: position 76,259 of record NW_027364938.1, on the reverse strand, counting down.
TAAATGCACAAACAGTAATTTCTCCGCATTGCAAGGTGCAATTCTGAAATTTTTTGCTTTTTCCTGCTCCTCTTAGCATGATAAAGAAGATTCAAAGAGAGTGAGATGCCAGCTCCTTTCATTCAGTCAGTAGCTTCAATCATTTCTGGTATATGAATAACATGATGTTTTTCAATGGCAAAAATCAATGAATATTGTAACTGCACAAACAGTAATTTCTCCGCATTGCAAGGTGCAATTCTGAAATTTTTTGCTTTTTCCTGCTCCTCTTAGCATGGTAAAGAAGATTCAAAGAGAGTGAGATGCCAGCTCCTTTCATTCAGTCAGTAGCTTCAATCATTTCTGGACGTTTTTCAATGGCAAAAATCAATGAATATTGTAAATGCACAAACAGTAATTTCTCCGCATTGCAAGGTGCAATTCTGAATTTTTTTGCTTTTTCCTGCTCCTCTTAGCATGATAAAGAAGATTCAAAGAGAGTGAGATGCCAGCTCCTTTCATTCAGTCAGTAGCTTCAATCACTTCTGGACGTTTTTCAATGGCAAAAATCAATGAATATTGTAAATGCACAAACAGTAATTTCTCCGCATTGCAAGGTGCAATTCTGAAATTTTTTGCTTTTTCCTGCTCCTCTTAGCATGATAAAGAAGATTCAAAGAGAGTGAGATGCCAGCTCCTTTCATTCAGTCAGTAGCTTCAATCATTTCTGGTATATGAATAACATGATGTTTTTCAATGGCAAAAATCAATGAATATTGTAAATGCACAAACAGTAATTTCTCCGCATTGCAAGGTGCAATTCTGAAATTTTTTGCTTTTTCCGGCTCCTCTTAGCATGGTAAAGAAGATTCAAAGAGAGTGAGATGCCAGCTCCTTTCATTCAGTCAGTAGCTTCAATCATTTCTGGACGTTTTTCAATGGCAAAAATCAATGACTATTGTAAATGCACAAACAGTAATTTCTCCGCATTGCAAGGTGCAATTCTGAAATTTTTTGCTTTTTCCTGCTCCTCTTAGCATGATAAAGAAGATTCAAAGAGAGTGAGATGCCAGCTCCTTTCATTCAGTCAGTAGCTTCAATCATTTCTGGACGTTTTTCAATGGCAAAAATCAATGAATATTGTAAATGCACAAACAGTAATTTCTCCGCATTGCAAGGTGCAATTCTGAAATTTTTTGCTTTTTCCTGCTCCTCTTAGCATGATAAAGAAGATTCAAAGAGAGTGAGATGCCAGCTCCTTTCATTCAGTCAGTAGCTTCAATCATTTCTGGACATTTTTCAATGGCAAAAATCAATGAATATTGTAAATGCACAAACAGTAATTTCTCCGCATTGCAAGGTGCAATTCTGAATTTTTTTGCTTTTTCCTGCTCCTCTTAGCATGATAAAGAAGATTCAAAGAGAGTGAGATGCCAGCTCCTTTCATTCAGTCAGTAGCTTCAAACATTTCTGGTATAAACATTTCTGGACGTTTTTCAATGGCAAAAATCAATGAATATTGTAAATGCACAAACAGTAATATCTCCACATTGCAAGGTGCAATTCTGAAATTTTTTGCTTTTTCCTGCTAATCCTAGCATGATAAAGAAGATTCAAAGAGAGTGAGATGCCAGCTCCTTTCATTCAGTCAGTAGCTTCAATCATTTCTGGTATATGAATAACATGATGTTTTTCAATGGCAAAAATCAATGAATATTGTAAATGCACAAACAGTAATTTCTCCGCATTGCAAGGTGCAATTCTGAAATTTTTTGCTTTTTCCTGCTCCTCTTAGCATGGTAAAGAAGATTCAAAGAGAGTGAGATGCCAGCTCCTTTCATTCAGTCAGTAGCTTCAATCATTTCTGGACGTTTTTCAATGGCAAAAATCAATGAATATTGTAAATGCACAAACAGTAATTTCTCCGCATTGCAAGGTGCAATTCTGAAATTTTTTGCTTTTTCCTGCTCCTCTTAGCATGATAAAGAAGATTCAAAGAGAGTGAGATGCCAGCTCCTTTCATTCAGTCAGTAGCTTCAATCATTTCTGGACGTTTTTCAATGGCAAAAATCAATGAATATTGTAAATGCACAAACAGTAATTTCTCCGCATTGCAAGGTGCAATTCTGAAATGTTTTGCTTTTTCCTGCTCCTCTTAGCATGATAAAGAAGATAAAAAGAGAGTGAGATGCCAGCTCCTTTAATTCAGTCAGTAGCTTCAATCATTTCTGGGTATGAATAACATGATGTTTTTCAATGGCAAAAATCAATGAATATTGTAAATGCACAAACAGTAATTTCTCCACATTGCAAGGTGCAATTCTGAAATTTTTTGCTTTTTCCTGCTCCTCTTAGCATGATAAAGAAGATTCAAAGAGAGTGAGATGCCAGCTCCTTTCATTCAGTCAGTAGCTTCAATCATTTCTGGACGTTTTTCAATGGCAAAAATCAATGAATATTGTAAATGCACAAACAGTAATTTCTCCGCATTGCAAGGTGCAATTCTGAAATTTTTTGCTTTTTCCTGCTCCTCTTAGCATGATAAAGAAGATTCAAAGTGAGTGAGATGCCAGCTCCTTTCATTCAGTCAGTAGCTTCAATCATTTCTGGACATTTTTCAATGGCAAAAATCAATGAATATTGTAAATGCACAAACAGTAATTTCTCCGCATTGCAAGGTGCAATTCTGAATTTTTTTGCTTTTTCCTGCTCCTCTTAGCATGATAAAGAAGATTCAAAGAGAGTGAGATGCCAGCTCCTTTCATTCAGTCAGTAGCTTCAAACATTTCTGGTATAAACATTTCTGGACGTTTTTCAATGGCAAAAATCAATGAATATTGTAAATGCACAAACAGTAATATCTCCACATTGCAAGGTGCAATTCTGAAATTTTTTGCTTTTTCCTGCTAATCCTAGCATGATAAAGAATATTCAAATAGGGTGAGATGCCAGCTCCTTTCATTCAGTCAGTAGCTTCAAACATTTCTGGACGTTTTTCAATGGCAAAAATCAATGAATATTGTAAATGCACAAACAGTAATATCTCCACATTGCAAGGTGCAATTCTGAAATTTTTTGCTTTTTCCTGCTAATCCTATCATGATAAAGAAGATTCAAAGAGAGTGAGATGCCAGGTCCTTTCATTCAGTCAGTAGCCTCAAACATTTCTGGTATATGAATAACATGATGTTTTTCAATGGCAAAAATCAATGAATATTGTAAATGCACAAACAGTAATATCTCCACATTGCAAGGTGCAATTCTGAAATTTTTTGCTTTTTCCTGCTAATCCTAGCATGATAAAGAAGATTCAAAGAGAGTGAGATGCCAGCTCCTTTCATTCAGTCAGTAGCTTCAAACATTTCTGGACGTTTTTCAATGGCAAAAATCAATGAATATTGTAAATGCACAAACAGTAATATCTCCACATTGCAAGGTGCAATTCTGAAATTTTTTGCTTTTTCCTGCTACTCCTAGCATGATAAAGAAGATTCAAAGAGAGTGAGATGCCAGCTCCTTTCATTCAGTCAGTAGCTTCAAACATTTCTGGACGTTTTTCAATGGCAAAAATCAATGAATATTGTAAATGCACAAACAGTAATATCTCCACATTGCAAGGTGCAATTCTGAAATTTTTTGCTTTTTCCTGCTAATCCTAGCATGATAAAGAAGATTCAAATAGAGTGAGATGCCAGCTCCTTTCATTCAGTCAGTAGCTTCAAACATTTCTGGACGTTTTTCAATGGCAAAAATCAATGAATATTGTAAATGCACAAACAGTAATATCTAAACATTGCAAGGTGCAATTCTGAAATTTTTTGCTTTTTCCTGCTAATCCTAGCATGATAAAGAAGATTCAAAGATAGTGAGATGCCAGATCCTTTCATTCAGTCAGTAGCTTCAAACATTTCTGGTATATGAATAACATGATGTTTTTCAATGGCAAAAATCAATGAATATTGTAAATGCACAAACAGTAATTTCTCCACATTGCAAGGTGCAATTCTGAAATTTTTTGCTTTTTCCTGCTAATCCTAGCATGATAAAGAACATTCAAAGTGAGTGAGATGCCAGCTCCCTTCATTCAGTCAGTAGCTTCAAACATTTCTGGACGTTTTTCAATGGCAAAAATCAATGAATACTGTAAATGCACAAACAGTAAGATCTCCACATTGCAAGGTGCAATTCTGAAACCTTGCAATGCGGAGAAATTACTGTTTGTGCATTTACAATATTCATTGATTTTTGCCATTGAAAAACGTCCAGAAATGATTGAAGCTACTGACTGAATGAAAGGAGCTGGCATCTCACTCTCTTTGAATCTTCTTTATCATGCTAAGAGGAGCAGGAAAAAGCAAAAAATTTCAGAATTGCACCTTGCAATGCGGAGAAATTACTGTTTGTGCATTTACAATATTCATTGATTTTTGCCATTGAAAAACATCATGTTATTCATATACCAGAAATGTTTGAAGCTACTGACTGAATGAAAGGAGCTGGCATCTCACTCTCTTTGAATCTTCTTTATCATGCTAAGAGGAGCAGGAAAAAGCAAAAAATTTCAGAATTGCACCTTGCAATGCGGAGAAATTACTGTTTGTGCATTTACAATATTCATTGATTTTTGCCATTGCAAAACGTCCAGAAATGATTGAAGCTACTGACTGAATGAAAGGAGCTGGCATCTCACTCTCTTTGAATCTTCTTTATCATGCTAAGAGGAGCAGGAAAAAGCAAAAAATTTCAGAATTGCACCTTGCAATGCGGAGAAATTACTGTTTGTGCATTTACAATATTCATTGATTTTTGCCATTGAAAAACGTCCAGAAATGATTGAAGCTACTGACTGAATGAAAGGAGCTGGCATCTCACTCTCTTTGAATCTTCTTTATCATGCTAAGAGGAGCAGGAAAAAGCAAAAAAAATTCAGAATTGTACCTTGCAATGCGGAGAAATTACTGTTTGTGCATTTACAATATTCATTGATTTTTGCCATTGAAAAACATCATGTTATTCATATACCAGAAATGATTGAAGCTACTGACTGAATGAAAGGAGCTGGCATCTCACTCTCTTTGAATCTTCTTTTTCATGCTAAGAGGAGCAGGAAAAAGCAAAAAATTTCAGAATTGCATCTTGCAATGCGGAGAAATTACTGTTTGTGCATTTACAATATTCATTGATTTTTGCCATTGAAAAACATCCAGAAATGATTGAAGCCACTGACTGAATGAAAGGAGCTGGCATCTCACTCTCTTTGAATCTTCTTTATCATGCTAAGAGGAGCAGGAAAAAGCAAAAAATTTCAGATTTGCACCTTGCAATGCGGAGAAATTACTGCTTGTGCATTTACAATATTCATTGATTTTTGCCATTGAAAAACGTCCAGAAATGATTGAAGCTACTGACTGAATGAAAGGAGCTGGCATCTCACTCTCTTTGAATCTTCTTTATCATGCTAAGAGGAGCAGGAAAAAGCAAAAAATTTCAGAATTGCATCTTGCAATGCGGAGAAATTACTGTTTGTGCATTTACAATATTTATTGATTTTTGCCATTGAAACACGTCCAGAAATGTTTGAAGCTACTGACTGAATGAAAGGAGCTGGCATCTCACTCTCTTTGAATCTTCTTTATCATGATAGGATTAGCAGGAAAAAGCAAAAAATTTCAGAATTGCACCTTGCAATGTGGAGATATTACTGTTTGTGCATTTACAATATTCATTGATTTTTGCCATTGAAAAACGTCCAGAAATGTTTGAAGCTACTGACTGAATGAAAGGAGCTGGCATCTCACTCTCTTTGAATCTTCTTTATCATGCTAGGGTTAGCAGGAAAAAGCAAAAAATTTCAGAATTGCACCTTGCAATGTGGAGATATTACTGTTTGTGCATTTACAATATTCATTGATTTTTGCCATTGAAAAACGTCCAGAAATGTTTATACCAGAAATGTTTGAAGCTACTGACTGAATGAAAGGAGATGGCATCTCACTCTCTTTGAATCTTATTTATCATGCTAAGAGGAGCAGGAAAAAGCAAAAAATTTCAGAATTGCACCTTGCAATGCGGAGAAATTACTGTTTGTGCATTTACAATATTCATTGATTTTTGCCATTGAAAAACATCATGTTATTCATATACCAGAAATGATTGAAGCTACTGACTGAATGAAAGGAGCTGGCATCTCACTCTCTTTGAATCTTCTTTATCATGCTAGGATTAGCAGGAAAAAGCAAAATATTTCAGAATTGCACCTTGAAATGTGGAGATATTACTGTTTGTGCATTTACAATATTCATTGATTTTTGCCATTGAAAAACGTCCAGAAATGTTTGAAGCTACTGACTGAATGAAAGGAGCTGGCATCTCACTCTCTTTGAATCTTCTTTATCATGCTAGGATTAGCAGGAAAAAGCAAAAAATTTCAGAATTGCACCTTGCAATGTGGAGATATTACTGTTTGTGCATTTACAATATTCATTGATTTTTGCCATTGAAAAACGTCCAGAAATGTTTGAAGCTACTGACTGAATGAAAGGAGCTGGCATCTCACTCTCTTTGAATCTTCTTTATCATGCTAGGAGTAGCAGGAAAAAGCAAAAAATTTCAGAATTGCACCTTGCAATGTGGAGATATTACAGTTTGTGCATTTACAATATTCATTGATTTTTTCCATTGAAAAACGTCCAGAAATGTTTGAAGCTACTGACTGAATGAAAGGAGCTGGCATCTCACTCTCTTTGAATCTTCTTTATCATGCTAGGATTAGCAGGAAAAAGCAAAAAATTTCAGAATTGCACCTTGCAATGTGGAGATATTACTGTTTGTGCATTTACAATATTCATTGATTTTTGCCATTGAAAAACATCATGTTATTCATATACCAGAAATGTTTGAAGCTACTGACTGAATGAAAGGAGCTGGCATCTCACTCTCTTTGAATCTTCTTTATCATGCTAGGATTAGCAGGAAAAAGCAAAAAATTTCAGAATTGCACCTTGCAATGTGGAGATATTACTGTTTGTGCATTTACAATATTCATTGATTTTTGCCATTGAAAAACGTCCAGAAATGTTTGAAGCTACTGACTGAATGAAAGGAGCTGGCATCTCACTCTATTTGAATCTTCTTTATCATGCTAGGATTAGCAGGAAAAAGCAAAAAAATTCAGAATTGCACCTTGCAATGTGGAGATATTACTGTTTGTGCATTTACAATATTCATTGATTTTTGCCATTGAAAAACGTCCAGAAATGTTTATACCAGAAATGTTTGAAGCTACTGACTGAATGAAAGGAGCTGGCATCTCACTCTCTTTGAATCTTCTTTATTATGCTAAGAGGAGCAGGAAAAAGCAAAAAAATTCAGAATTGCACCTTGCAATGCGGAGAAATTACTGTTTGTGCATTTACAATATTCATTGATTTTTGCCATTGAAACACGTCCAGAAATGTTTGAAGCTACTGACTGAATGAAAGGAGCTGGCATCTCACTCTCTTTGAATCTTCTTTATCATGATAGGATTAGCAGGAAAAAGCAAAAAATTTCAGAATTGCACCTTGCAATGTGGAGATATTACTGTTTGTGCATTTACAATATTCATTGATTTTTGCCATTGAAAAACGTCCAGAAATGTTTATACCAGAAATGTTTGAAGCTACTGACTGAATGAAAGGAGCTGGCATCTCACTCTCTTTGAATCTTCTTTATCATGCTAAGAGGAGCAGGAAAAAGCAAAAAAATTCAGAATTGCACCTTGCAATGCGGAGAAATTACTGTTTGTGGATTTACAATATTCATTGATTTTTGCCATTGAAAAACATCATGTTATTCATATACCAGAAATGATTGAAGCTACTGACTGAATGAAAGGAGCTGGCATCTCACTCTCTTTGAATCTTCTTTATCATGCTAGGATTAGCAGGAAAAAGCAAAAAATTTCAGAATTGCACCTTGCAATGTGGAGATATTACTGTTTGTGCATTTACAATATTCATTGATTTTTGCCATTGAAAAACGTCCAGAAATGTTTGAAGCTACTGACTGAATGAAAGGAGCTGGCATCTCACTCTCTTTGAATCTTCTTTATCATGCTAGGATTAGCAGGAAAAAGCAAAAAATTTCAGAATTGCACCTTGCAATGTGGAGATATTACTGTTTGTGCATTTACAATATTCATTGATTTTTGCCATTGAAAAACGTCCAGAAATGTTTGAAGCTACTGACTGAATGAAAGGAGCTGGCATATCACTCTCTTTGAATCTTCTTTATCATGCTAGGAGTAGCAGGAAAAAGCAAAAAATTTCAGAATTGCACCTTGCAATGTGGAGATATTACTGTTTGTGCATTTACAATATTCATTGATTTTTGCCATTGAAAAACGTCCAGAAATGTTTATACCAGAAATGTTTGAAGCTACTGACTGAATGAAAGGAGCTGGCATCTCACTCTCTTTGAATCTTCTTTATTATGCTAAGAGGAGCAGGAAAAAGCAAAAAAATTCAGAATTGCACCTTGCAATGCGGAGAAATTACTGTTTGTGCATTTACAATATTCATTGATTTTTGCCATTGAAACACGTCCAGAAATGTTTGAAGCTACTGACTGAATGAAAGGAGCTGGCATCTCACTCTCTTTGAATCTTCTTTATCATGATAGGATTAGCAGGAAAAAGCAAAAAATTTCAGAATTGCACCTTGCAATGTGGAGATATTACTGTTTGTGCATTTACAATATTCATTGATTTTTGCCATTGAAAAACGTCCAGAAATGTTTATACCAGAAATGTTTGAAGCTACTGACTGAATGAAAGGAGCTGGCATCTCACTCTCTTTGAATCTTCTTTATCATGCTAAGAGGAGCAGGAAAAAGCAAAAAAATTCAGAATTGCACCTTGCAATGCGGAGAAATTACTGCTTGTGGATTTACAATATTCATTGATTTTTGCCATTGAAAAACATCATGTTATTCATATACCAGAAATGATTGAAGCTACTGACTGAATGAAAGGAGCTGGCATCTCACTCTCTTTGAATCTTCTTTATCATGCTAGGATTAGCAGGAAAAAGCAAAAAATTTCAGAATTGCACCTTGCAATGTGGAGATATTACTGTTTGTGCATTTACAATATTCATTGATTTTTGCCATTGAAAAACGTCCAGAAATGTTTGAAGCTACTGACTGAATGAAAGGAGCTGGCATCTCACTCTCTTTGAATCTTCTTTATCATGCTAGGATTAGCAGGAAAAAGCAAAAAATTTCAGAATTGCACCTTGCAATGTGGAGATATTACTGTTTGTGCATTTACAATATTCATTGATTTTTGCCATTGAAAAACGTCCAGAAATGTTTGAAGCTACTGACTGAATGAAAGGAGCTGGCATATCACTCTCTTTGAATCTTCTTTATCATGCTAGGAGTAGCAGGAAAAAGCAAAAAATTTCAGAATTGCACCTTGCAATGTGGAGATATTACTGTTTGTGCATTTACAATATTCATTGATTTTTTCCATTGAAAAACGTCCAGAAATATTTGAAGCTACTGACTGAATGAAAGGAGCTGGCATCTCACTCTCTTTGAATCTTCTTTATCATGCTAGGATTAGCAGGAAAAAGCAAAAAATTTCAGAATTGCACCTTGCAATGTGGAGATATTACTGTTTGTGCATTTACAATATTCATTGATTTTTGCCATTGAAAAACATCATGTTATTCATATACCAGAAATGTTTGAAGCTACTGACTGAATGAAAGGAGCTGGCATTTCACTCTCTTTGAATCTTCTTTATCATGCTAGGATTAGCAGGAAAAAGCAAAAAATTTCAGAATTGCACCTTGCAATGTGGAGATATTACTGTTTGTGCATTTACAATATTCATTGATTTTTGCCATTGAAAAACGTCCAGAAATGTTTGAAGCTACTGACTGAATGAAAGGAGCTGGCATCTCACTCTATTTGAATCTTCTTTATCATGCTAGGATTAGCAGGAAAAAGCAAAAAATTTCAGAATTGCACCTTGCAATGTGGAGATATTACTGTTTGTGCATTTACAATATTCATTGATTTTTGCCATTGAAAAACGTCCAGAAATGTTTATACCAGAAATGTTTGAAGCTACTGACTGAATGAAAGGAGCTGGCATCTCACTCTCTTTGAATCTTCTTTATCATGCTAAGAGGAGCAGGAAAAAGCAAAAAAATTCAGAATTGCACCTTGCAATGCGGAGAAATTACTGTTTGTGCATTTACAATATTCATTGATTTTTGCCATTGAAAAACGTCCAGAAATGATTGAAACTACTGACTGAATGAAAGGAGCTGGCATCTCACTCTCTTTGAATCTTCTTTATCATGCTAAGAGGAGCAGGAAAAAGCAAAAAATTTCAGAATTGCACCTTGCAATGCGGAGAAATTACTGTTTGTGCATTTACAATATTCATTGATTTTTGCCATTGAAAAACGTCCAGAAATGATTGAAGCTACTGACTGAATGAAAGGAGCTGGCATCTCACTCTCTTTGAATCTTCTTTATCATGCTAAGAGGAGCAGGAAAAAGCAAAAAATTTCAGAATTGCACCTTGCAATGCGGAGAAATTACTGTTTGTGCATTTACAATATTCATTGATTTTTGCCATTGAAAAAGTCCAGAAATGATTGAAGCTACTGACTGAATGAAAGGAGTTGGCATCTCACTCTCTTTGAATCTTCTTTACCATGCTAAGAGGAGCAGGAAAAAGCAAAAAATTTCAGAATTGCACCTTGCAATGCGGAGAAATTACTGTTTGTGCATTTACAATATTCATTGATTTTTGACATTGAAAAACATCATGTTATTCATATACCAGAAATAATTGAAGCTACTGACTGAATGAAAGGAGCTGGCATCTCACTCTCTTTGAATCTTCTTTATCATGCTAAGAGGAGCAGGAAAAAGCAAAAAATTTCAGAATTGCACCTTGCAATGCGGAGAAATTACTGTTTGTGCATTTACAATATTCATTGATTTTTGCCATTGAAAAACGTCCAGAAATGATTGAAGCTACTGACTGAATGAAAGGAGCTGGCATCTCACTCTCTTTGAATCTTCTTTATGATGCTAAGAGGAGCAGGAAAAAGCAAAAAATTTCAGAATTGCACCTTGCAATGCGGAGAAATTACTGTTTGTGCATTTACAATATTCATTGATTTTTGCCATTGAAAAACGTCCAGAAATGATTGAAGCTACTGACTGAATGAAAGGAGCTGGCATCTCACTCTCTTTGAATCTTTATCATGCTAAGAGGAGCAGGAAAAAGCAAAAAATTTCAGAATTGCACCTTGCAATGCGGAGAAATTACTGTTTGTGCATTTACAATATTCATTGATTTTTGCCATTGAAAAACGTCCAGAAATGATTGAAGCTACTGACTGAATGAAAGGAGCTGGCATCTCACTCTCTTTGAATCTTCTTTATGATGCTAAGAGGAGCAGGAAAAAGCAAAAAATTTCAGAATTGCACCTTGCAATGCGGAGAAATTACTGTTTGTGCATTTACAATATTCATTGATTTTTGCCATTGAAAAACATCATGTTATTCATATACCAGAAATGATTGAAGCTACTGACTGAATGAAAGGAGCTGGCATCTCACTCTCTTTGAATCTTCTTTATCATGCTAAGAGGAGCAGGAAAAAGCAAAAAATTTCAGAATTGCACCTTGCAATGCGGAGAAATTACTGTTTGTGCATTTACAATATTCATTGATTTTTGCCATTGAAAAACGTCCAGAAATGATTGAAGCTACTGACTGAATGAAAGGAGCTGGCATCTCACTCTTTTTGAATCTTCTTTATCATGCTAAGAGGAGCAGGAAAAAGCAAAAAATTTCAGAATTGCACCTTGCAATGCGGAGAAATTACTGTTTGTGCATTTACAATATTCATTGATTTTTGCCATTGAAAAACGTCCAGAAATGATTGAAGCTACTGACTGAATGAAAGGAGCTGGCATCTCACTCTCTTTGAATCTTCTTTATCATGGTAAGAGGAGCAGGAAAAAGCAAAAAATTTCAGAATTGCAACTTGCAATGCGGAGAAATTACTGTTTGTGCATTTACAATATTCATTGATTTTTGCCATTGAAAAACGTCCAGAAATGATTGAAGCTACTGACTGAATGAAAGGAGCTGGCATCTCACTCTCTTTGAGTCTTCTTTATCATGCTAAGAGGAGCAGGAAAAAGCAAAAAATTTCAGAATTGCACCTTGCAATGCGGAGAAATTACTGTTTGTGCATTTACAATATTCATTGATTTTTGCCATTGAAAAACGTCCAGAAATGATTGAAGCTACTGACTGAATGAAAGGAGCTGGCATCTCACTCTCTTTGAATCTTCTTTATCATGCTAAGAGGAGCAGGAAAAAGCAAAAAATTTCAGAATTGCAACTTGCAATGCGGAGAAATTACTGTTTGTGCATTTACAATATTCATTGATTTTTGCCATTGAAAAACATCATGTTATTCATATACCAGAAATGTTTGAAGCTACTGACTGAATGAAAGAAGCTGGCATCTCACTATCTTTGAATCTTCTTTATCATGCTAAGAGGAGCAGGAAAAAGCAAAAAATTTCAGAATTGCACCTTACAATGCGGAGAAATTACTGTTTGTGCATTTACAATATTCATTGATTTTTGCCATTGAAAAACATCCAGAAATGATTGAAGCTACTGACTGAATGAAAGGAGCTGGCATCTCACTCTCTTTGAATCTTCTTTATCATGCTAAGAGGAGCAGGAAAAAGCAAAAAATTTCAGAATTGCACCTTGCAATGCGGAGAAATTACTGTTTGTGCATTTACAATATTCATTGATTTTTGCCATTGAAAAACGTCCAGAAATGTTTGAAGCTACTGACTGAATGAAAGGAGCTGGCATCTTACTCTCTTTGAATCTTCTTTATCATGCTAGGATTAGCAGGAAAAAGCAAAAAATTTCAGAATTGCACCTTGCAATGTGGAGATATTACTGTTTGTGCATTTACAATATTCATTGATTTTTGCCATTGAAAAACGTCCAGAAATGTTTGAAGCTACTGACTGAATGAAAGGAGCAGGCATCTCACTCTCTTTGAATCTTCTTTATCATGCTAGGAGTAGCAGGAAAAAGCAAAAAATTTCAGAATTGCACCTTGCAATGTGGAGATATTACTGTTTGTGCATTTACAATATTCATTGATTTATGCCATTGAAAAACGTCCAGAAATGTTTGAAGCTACTGACTGAATGAAAGGAGCTGGCATCTCACTCTCTTTGAATCTTCTTTACCATGCTAGGATTAGCAGGAAAAAGCAAAAAATTTCAGAATTGCACCTTGCAATGTGGAGATATTACTGTTTGTGCATTTACAATATTCATTGATTTTTGCCATTGAAAAACGTCCAGAAATGTTTGAAGCTACTGACTGAATGAAAGGAGCTGGCATCTCACTCTATTTGAATCTTCTTTATCATGCTAGGATTAGCAGGAAAAAGCAAAAAATTTCAGAATTGCACCTTGCAATGTGGAGATATTACTGTTTGTGCATTTACAATATTCATTGATTTTTGCCATTGAAAAACGTCCAGAAATGTTTATACCAGAAATGTTTGAAGCTACTGACTGAATGAAAGGAGCTGGCATCTCACTCTCTTTGAATCTTCTTTATCATGCTAAGAGGAGCAGGAAAAAGCAAAAAATTTCAGAATTGCACCTTGCAATGCGGAGAAATTACTGTTTGTGCATTTACAATATTCATTGATTTTTGCCATTGAAAAACGTCCAGAAATGATTGAAGCTACTGACTGAATGAAAGGAGCTGGCATCTCACTCTCTTTGAATCTTCTTTATCATGCTAAGAGGAGCAGGAAAAAGCAAAAAATTTCAGAATTGCACCTTGCAATGCGGAGAAATTACTGTTTGTGCATTTACAATATTCATTGATTTTTGCCATTGAAAAACATCATGTTATTCATATACCAGAAATGATTGAAGCTACTGACTGAATGAAAGGAGCTGGCATCTCACTCTCTTTGAATCTTCTTTATCATGCTAAGAGGAGCAGGAAAAAGCAAAAAATTTCAGAATTGCACCTTGCAATGCGGAGAAATTACTGTTTGTGCATTTACAATATTCATTGATTTTTGCCATTGAAAAACATCCAGAAATGATTGAAGCTACTGACTGAATGAAAGGAGCTGGCATCTCACTCTCTTTGAATCTTCTTTATCATGCTAAGAGGAGCAGGAAAAAGCAAAAAATTTCAGAATTGCACCTTGCAATGCGGAGAAATTACTGTTTGTGCATTTACAATATTCATTGATTTTTGCCATTGAAAAACGTCCAGAAATGATTGAAGCTACTGACTGAATGAAAGGAGCTGGCATCTCACTCTCTTTGAATCTTCTTTATCATGCTAAGAGGAGCAGGAAAAAGCAAAAAATTTCAGAATTGCAACTTGCAATGCGGAGAAATTACTGTTTGTGCATTTACAATATTCATTGATTTTTGCCATTGAAAAACATCATGTTATTCATATACCAGAAATGATTGAAGCTACTGACTGAATGAAAGGAGCTGGCATCTCACTCTCTTTGAATCTTCTTTATCATGCTAAGAGGAGCAGGAAAAAGCAAAAAATTTCAGAATTGCACCTTGCAATGCGGAGAAATTACTGTTTGTGCATTTACAATATTCATTGATTTTTGCCATTGAAAAACGTCCAGAAATGATTGAAGCTACTGACTGAATGAAAGGAGCTGGCATCTCACTCTCTTTGAATCTTCTTTATCATGCTAAGAGGAGCAGGAAAAAGCAAAAAATTTCAGAATTGCACCTTGCAATGCGGAGAAATTACTGTTTGTGCATTTACAATATTCATTGATTTTTGCCATTGAAAAACATCATGTTATTCATATCTCAGAAATGTTTGAAGCTACTGACTGAATGAAAGAAGCTGGCAACTCACTCTCTTTGAATCTTCTTTATCATGCTAAGAGGAGCAGGAAAAAGCAAAAAATTTCAGAATTGCACCTTGCAATGCGGAGAAATTACTGTTTGTGCATTTACAATATTCATTGATTTTTGCAATTGAAAAACGTCCAGAAATGATTGAAGCTACTGACTGAATGAAAGGAGCTGGCATCTCACTCTCTTTGAATCTTCTTTATCATGTTAAGAGGAGCAGGAAAAAGCAAAAAATTTCAGAATTGCACCTTGCAATGCGGAGAAATTACTGTTTGTGCATTTACAATATTCATTGATTTTTGCCATTGAAAAACGTCCAGAAATGATTGAAGCTACTGACTGAATGAAAGGAGCTGTTATCTCACTCTCTTTGAATCTTGTTTATCATGCTAAGAGGAGCAGGAAAAAGCAAAAAATTTCAGAATTGCACCTTGCAATGCGGAGAAATTACTGTTTGTGCATTTACAATATTCATTGATTTTTGCCATTGAAAAACATCACGTTATTCATATACCAGAAATGATTGAAGCTACTGACTGAATGAAAGGAGCTGGCATCTCACACTCTTTGAATCTTCTTTATCATGCTAAGAGGAGCAGGAAAAAGTAAAAAATTTCAGAATTGCACCTTGCAATGCGGAGAAATTACTGTTTGTGCATTTACAATATTCAATGATTTTTGCCATTGAAAAACGTCCAGAAATGATTGAAGCTACTGACTGAACGAAAGGAGCTGGCATCTCACTCTCTTTGAATCTTCTTTATCATGCTAAGAGGAGCAGGAAAAAGCAAAAAATTTCAGAATTGCACCTTGCAATGCGGAGAAATTACTGTTTGTGCATTTACAATATTCATTGATTTTTGCCATTGAAAAACATCATGTTATTCATATACCAGAAATGTTTGAAGCTACTGACTGAATGAAAGGAGCTGGCATCTCACTCTCTTTGAATCTTCTTCATAATGCTAAGAGGAGCAGGAAAAAGCAAAAAATTTCAGAATTGCACCTTGCAATGCGGAGAAATTACTGTTTGTGCATTTACAATATTCATTGATTTTTGCCATTGAAAAACGTCCAGAAATGATTGAAGCTACTGACTGAATGAAAGGAGCTGGCATCTCACTCTCTTTGAATCTTCTTTATCATGCTAAGAGGAGCAGGAAAAAGCAAAAAATTTCAGAATTGCACCTTGCAATGCGGAGAAATTACTGTTTGTGCATTTACAATATTCATTGATTTTTGCCATTGAAAAACATCATGTTATTCATATACCAGAAATGTTTGAAGCTACTGACTGAATGAAAGGAGCTGGCATCTCACTCTCTTTGAATCTTCTTTATCATGCTAAGAGGAGCAGGAAAAAGCAAAAAATTTCAGAATTGCACCTTGCAATGCGGATAAATTACTGTTTGTGCATTTACAATATTCATTGATTTTTGCCATTGAAAAATGTCCAGAAATGATTGAAGCTATTGACTGAATGAAAGGAGCTGGCATCTCACTCTCTTTGAATCTTGTTTATCATGCTAAGAGGAGCAGGAAAAAGCAAAAAATTTCAGAATTGCACCTTGCAATGCGGAGAAATTACTGTTTGTGCATTTACAATATTCATTGATTTTTGCCATTGAAAAACGTCCAGAAATTATTGAAGCTACTGACTGAATGAAAGGAGCTGGCATCTCACTCTCTTTGAAACTTCTTTATCATGCTAAGAGGAGCAGGAAAAAGCAAAAATTTTCAGAATTGCACCTTGCAATGCGGAGAAATTACTGTTTGTGCATTTACAATATTCATTGATTTTTGCCATTGAAAAACGTCCAGAAATGATTGAAGCTACTGACTGAATGAAAGGAGCTGGCATCTCACTCTCTTTGAATCTTCTTTATCATGCTAAGAGGAGCAGGAAAAAGCAAAAAATTTCAGAATTGCACCTTGCAATGCGGAGAAATTACTGTTTGTGCATTTACAATATTCATTGATTTTTGCCATTGAAAAACATCATGTTATTCATATACCAGAAATGTTTGAAGCTACTGACTGAATGAAAGGAGCTGGCATCTCACTCTCTTTGAATCTTCTTTATCATGCTAAGAGGAGCAGGAAAAAGCAAAAAATTTCAGAATTGCACCTTGCAATGCGGAGAAATTACTGTTTGTGCATTTACAATATTCATTGATTTTTGCCATTGAAAAACATCATGTTATTCATATACCAGAAATGATTGAAGCTACTGACTGAATGAAAGGAGCTGGCATCTCACTCTCTTTGAATCTTCTTTATCATGCTAAGAGGAGCAGGATAAAGCAAAAAATTTCAGACTTGCACCTTGCAATGCGGAGAAATTACTGTTTGTGCATTTACAATATTCATTGATTTTTGCCATTGAAAAACATCATGTTATTCATATACCAGAAATGTTTGAAGCTACTGACTGAATGAAAGGAGCTGGCATCTCACTCTCTTTGAATCTTCTTTATCATGCTAAGAGGAGCAGGAAAAAGCAAAAAATTTCAGAATTGCACCTTGCAATGCGGAGAAATTACTGTTTGTGCATTTACAATATTCATTGATTTTTGCCATTGAAAAACATCATGTTATTCATATACCAGAAATGATTGAAGCTACTGACTGAATGAAAGGAGCTGGCATCTCACTCTCTTTGAATCTTCTTTATCATGCTAAGAGGAGCAGGATAAAGCAAAAAATTTCAGACTTGCACCTTGCAATGCGGAGAAATTACTGTTTGTGCATTTACAATATTCATTGATTTTTGCCATTGAAAAACATCATGTTATTCATATACCAGAAATGTTTGAAGCTACTGACTGAATGAAAGGAGCTGGCATCTCACTCTCTTTGAATCTTCTTTATCATGCTAAGAGGAGCAGGAAAAAGCAAAAAATTTCAGAATTGCACCTTGCAATGCGGAGAAATTACTGTTTGTGCATTTACAATATTCATTGATTTTTGCCATTGAAAAACGTCCAGAAATGATTGAAGCTACTGACTGAATGAAAGGAGCTGGAATCTCACTCTCTTTGAATCTTCTTTATCATGCTAAGAGGAGCAGGAAAAAGCAAAAAATTTCAGAATTGCACCTTGCAATGCGGAGAAATTATAGTTTGTGCATTTACAATATTCATTGATTTTTGCCATTGAAAAACATCCAGAAATGATTGAAGCTACTGACTGAATGAAAGGAGCTGGCATCTCACTCTCTTTGA
The DNA here is from genome assembly GCF_046119375.1 of Phyllobates terribilis. NCBI lineage: Eukaryota > Metazoa > Chordata > Amphibia > Anura > Dendrobatidae > Phyllobates > Phyllobates terribilis. The sequence continues at coordinate 58,075 of NW_027364938.1, read as the reverse complement.
ATCTTCTTTATCATGCTAAGAGGAGCAGGAAAAAGCAAAAAATTTCAGAATTGCACCTTGCAATGCGGAGAAATTACTGTTTGTGCATTTACAATATTCATTGATTTTTGCCATTGAAAAACATGTTATTCATATACCAGAAATGTTTGAAGCTCCTGACTGAATGAAAGGAGCTGGCACCTCACTCTCTTTGAATCTTCTTTATCATGCTAAGAGGAGCAGGAAAAAGCAAAAAATTTCAGAATTGCACCTTGCAATGCGGAGAAATTACAGTTTGTGCATTTACAATATTCATTGATTTTTGCCATTGAAAAACGTCCAGAAATGATTGAAGCTACTGACTGAATGAAAGGAGCTGGCATCTCACTCTCTTTGAATCTTCTTTATCATGCTAAGAGGAGCAGGAAAAAGCAAAAAATTTCAGAATTGCACCTTGCAATGCGGAGAAATTACTGTTTGTGCATTTACAATATTCATTGATTTTTGCCATTGAAAAATGTCCAGAAATGATTGAAGCTACTGACTGAATGAAAGGAGCTGGCATCTCACTCTCTTTGAATCTTCTTTATCATGCTAAGAGGAGCAGGAAAAAGCAAAAAATTTCAGAATTGCGCCTTGCAATGCGGAGAAATTACTGTTTGTGCATTTACAAAATTCATTGATTTTTGCCATTGAAAAACATCATGTTATTCATATACCAGAAATGATTGAAGCTACTGACTGAAGGAAAGGAGCTGGCATCTCACTCTCTTTGAATCTTCTTTATCATGCTAAGAGGAGCAGGAAAAAGCAAAAAATTTCAGAATTGCACCTTGCAATGCGGAGAAATTACTGTTTGTGCATTTACAATATTCATTGATTTTTGCCATTGAAAAACGTCCAGAAATGATTGAAGCTACTGACTGAATGAAAGGAGCTGGCATCTCACTCTCTTTGAATCTTCTTTATCATGCTAAGAGGAGCAGGAAAAAGTAAAAAATTTCAGAATTGCACCTTGCAATGCGGAGAAATTACTGTTTGTGCATTTACAATATTCAATGATTTTTGCCATTGAAAAACGTCCAGAAATGATTAAAGCTACTGACTGAATGGAGCTGGCATCTCACTCTCTTTGAATCTTGTTTATCATGCTAAGAGGAGCAGGAAAAAGCAAAAAATTTCAGAATTGCACCTTGCAATGTGGAGAAATTACTGTTTGTGCATTTACAATATTCATTGATTTTTGCCATTGAAAAACGTCCAGAAATGATTGAAGCTACTGACTGAATGAAAGGAGCTGGCATCTCACTCTCTTTGAATCTTCTTTATCATGCTAAGAGGAGCAGGAAAAAGCAAAAAATTTCAGAATTGCACCTTGCAATGCGGAGAAATTACTGTTTGTGCATTTACAATATTCATTGATTTTTGCTATTGAAAAACATCATGTTATTCATATACCAGAAATGATTGAAGCTACTGACTGAATGAAAGGAGCTGGCATCTCACTCTCTTTGAATCTTCTTTATCATGCTAAGAGGAGCAGGAAAAAGCAAAAAATTTCAGAATTGCACCTTGCAATGCGGAGAAATTACAGTTTGTGCATTTACAATATTCATTGATTTTTGCCATTGAAAAACGTCCAGAAATGATTGAAGCTACTGACTGAATGAAAGGAGCTGGCATCTCACTCTCTTTGAATCTTCTTTATCATGCTAAGAGGAGCAGGAAAAAGCAAAAAATTTCAGAATTGCACCTTGCAATGCGGAGAAATTACAGTTTGTGCATTTACAATATTCATTGATTTTTGCCATTGAAAAACGTCCAGAAATGATTGAAGGTACTGACTGAATGAAAGGAGCTGGCATATCACTCTCTTTGAATCTTCTTTATCATGCTAAGAGGAGCAGGAAAAAGCAAAAAATTTCAGAATTGCACCTTGCAATGCGGAGAAATTACTGTTTGTGCATTTACAATATTCATTGATTTTTGCCATTGAAAAACGTCCAGAAATGATTGAAGCTACTGACTGAATGAAAGGAGCTGGCATCTCACTCTCTTTGAATCTTCTTTATCATGCTAAGAGGAGCAGGAAAAAGCAAAAAATTTCAGAATTGCACCTTGCAATGCGGAGAAATTACTGTTTGTGCATTTACAATATTCATTGATTTTTGCCATTGAAAAATGTCCAGAAATGATTGAAGCTACTGACTGAATGAAAGGAGCTGGCATCTCCCTCTCTTTGAATCTTCTTTATCATGCTAAGAGGAGCAGGAAAAAGCAAAAAATTTCAGAATTGCGCCTTGCAATGCGGAGAAATTACTGTTTGTGCATTTACAAAATTCATTGATTTTTGCCATTGAAAAACATCATGTTATTCATATACCAGAAATGATTGAAGCTACTGACTGAAGGAAAGGAGCTGGCATCTCACTCTCTTTGAATCTTCTTTATCATGCTAAGAGGAGCAGGAAAAAGCAAAAAATTTCAGAATTGCACCTTGCAATGCGGAGAAATTACTGTTTGTGCATTTACAATATTCATTGATTTTTGCCATTGAAAAACATCCAGAAATGATTGTAGCTACTGACTGAATGAAAGGAGCTGGCATCTCACTCTCTTTGAATCTTCTTTATCATGCTAAGAGGAGCAGGAAAAAGCAAAAAATTTCAGAATTGCACCTTGCAATGCGGAGAAATTACTGTTTGTGCATTTACAATATTCATTGATTTTTGCGATTGAAAAACATCATGTTATTCATATACCAGAAATGATTGAAGCTACTGACTGAATGAAAGGAGCTGGCATCTCACTCTCTTTGAATCTTCTTTATCATGCTAAGAGGAGCAGGAAAAAGTAAAAAATTTCAGAATTGCACCTTGCAATGCGGAGAAATTACTGTTTGTGCATTTACAATATTCAATGATTTTTGCCATTGAAAAACGTCCAGAAATGATTGAAGCTACTGACTGAATGAAAGGAGCTGGCATCTCACTCTCTTTGAATCTTGTTTATCATGCTAAGAGGAGCAGGAAAAAGCAAAAAATTTCAGAATTGCACCTTGCAATGCGGAGAAATTACTGTTTGTGCATTTACAATATTCATTGATTTTTGCCATTGAAAAACGTCCAGAAATGATTGAAGCTACTGACTGAATGAAAGGAGCTGGCATCTCACTCTCTTTGAATCTTCTTTATCATGCTAAGAGGAGCAGGAAAAAGCAAAAAATTTCAGAATTGCACCTTGCAATGCGGAGAAATTACTGTTTGTGCATTTACAATATTCATTGATTTTTGCCATTGAAAAACATCATGTTATTCATATACCAGAAATGATTGAAGCTACTGACTGAATGAAAGGAGCTGGCATGTCACTCTCTTTGAATCTTCTTTATCATGCTAAGAGGAGCAGGAAAAAGCAAAAAATTTCAGAATTGCACCTTGCAATGCGGAGAAATTACAGTTTGTGCATTTACAATATTCATTGATTTTTGCCATTGAAAAACGTCCAGAAATGATTGAAGCTACTGACTGAATGAAAGGAGCTGGCATCTCACTCTCTTTGAATCTTCTTTATCATGCTAAGAGGAGCAGGAAAAAGCAAAAAATTTCAGAATTGCACCTTGCAATGCGGAGAAATTACTGTTTGTGCATTTACAATATTCATTGATTTTTGCCATTGAAAAACGTCCAGAAATGATTGAAGGTACTGACTGAATGAAAGGAGCTGGCATCTCACTCTCTTTGAATCTTCTTTATCATGCTAAGAGGAGCAGGAAAAAGCAAAAAATTTCAGAATTGCACCTTGCAATGCGGAGAAATTACTGTTTGTGCATTTACAATATTCATTGATTTTTGCCATTGAAAAACGTCCAGAAATGATTGAAGCTACTGACTGAATGAAAGGAGCTGGCATCTCACTCTCTTTGAATCTTCTTTATCATGCTAAGAGGAGCAGGAAAAAGCAAAAAATTTCAGAATTGCACCTTGCAATGCGGAGAAATTACTGTTTGTGCATTTACAATATTCATTGATTTTTGCCATTGAAAAATGTCCAGAAATGATTGAAGCTACTGACTGAATGAAAAGAGCTGGCATCTCACTCTCTTTGAATCTTCTTTATCATGCTAAGAGGAGCAGGAAAAAGCAAAAAATTTCAGAATTGCGCCTTGCAATGCGGAGAAATTACTGTTTGTGCATTTACAAAATTCATTGATTTTTGCCATTGAAAAACATCATGTTATTCATATACCAGAAATGATTGAAGCTATTGACTGAAGGAAAGGAGCTGGCATCTCACTCTCTTTGAATCTTCTTTATCATGCTAAGAGGAGCAGGAAAAAGCAAAAAATTTCAGAATTGCACCTTGCAATGCGGAGAAATTACTGTTTGTGCATTTACAATATTCATTGATTTTTGCCATTGAAAAACATCCAGAAATGATTGAAGCTACTGACTGAATGAAAGGAGCTGGCATCTCAGTCTCTTTGAATCTTCTTTATCATGCTAAGAGGAGCAGGAAAAAGCAAAAAATTTCAGAATTGCACCTTGCAATGCGGAGAAATTACTGTTTGTGCATTTACAATATTCATTGATTTTTGCGAATGAAAAACATCATGTTATTCATATACCAGAAATGATTGAAGCTACTGACTGAATGAAAGGAGCTGGCATCTCACTCTCTTTGAATCTTCTTTATCATGCTAAGAGGAGCAGGAAAAAGTAAAAAATTTCAGAATTGCACCTTGCAATGCGGAGAAATTACTGTTTGTGCATTTACAATATTCAATGATTTTTGCCATTGAAAAACGTCCAGAAATGATTGAAGCTACTGACTGAATGAAAGGAGCTGGCATCTCACTCTCTTTGAATCTTGTTTATCATGCTAAGAGGAGCAGGAAAAAGCAAAAAATTTCAGAATTGCACCTTGCAATGCGGAGAAATTACTGTTTGTGCATTTACAATATTCATTGATTTTTGCCATTGAAAAACGTCCAGAAATGATTGAAGCTACTGACTGAATGAAAGGAGCTGGCATCTCACTCTCTTTGAATCTTCTTTATCATGCTAAGAGGAGCAGGAAAAAGCAAAAAATTTCAGAATTGCACCTTGCAATGCGGAGAAATTACTGTTTGTGCATTTACAATATTCATTGATTTTTGCCATTGAAAAACATGTTATTCATATACCAGAAATGTTTGAAGCTCCTGACTGAATGAAAGGAGCTGGCACCTCACTCTCTTTGAATCTTCTTTATCATGCTAAGAGGAGCAGGAAAAAGCAAAAAATTTCAGAATTGCACCTTGCAATGCGGAGAAATTACTGTTTGTGCATTTACAATATTCATTGATTTTTGCCATTGAAAAACGTCCAGAAATGATTGAAGCTACTGACTGAATGAAAGGAGCTGTCATCTCACTCTCTTTGAATCTTCTTTATCATGCTAAGAGGAGCAGGAAAAAGCAAAAAATTTCAGAATTGCACCTTGCAATGCGGAGAAATTACTGTTTGTGCATTTACAATATTCATTGATTTTTGCCATTGAAAAATGTCCAGAAATGATTGAAGCTACTGACTGAATGAAAGGAGCTGGCATCTCACTCTCTTTGAATCTTCTTTATCATGCTAGGATTAGCAGGAAAAAGCAAAAAATTTCAGAATTGCACCTTGCAATGTGGAGATATTACTGTTTGTGCATTTACAATATTCATTGATTTTTGCCATTGAAAAACATGTTTTTCATATACCAGAAATGTTTGAAGCTACTGACTGAATGAAAGGAGCTGGCATCTCACTCTCTTTGAATCTTCTTTATCATGCTAGGATTAACAGGAAAAAGCAAAAAATTTCAGAATTGCACCTTGCAATGTGGAGATATTACTGTTTGTGCATTTACAATATTCATTGATTTTTGCCATTGAAAAACATGTTTTTCATATACCAGAAATGTTTGAAGCTACTGACTGAATGAAAGGAGCTGGCATCTCACTCTCTTTGAATCTTCTTTATCATGCTAGGATTAACAGGAAAAAGCAAAAAATTTCAGAATTGCACCTTGCAATGTGGAGATATTACTGTTTGTGCATTTACAATATTCATTGATTTTTGCCATTGAAAAACGTCCAGAAATGTTTGAAGCTACTGACTGAATGAAAGGAGCTGGCATCTCACTCTCTTTGAATCTTCTTTATCATGCTAGGATTAGCAGGAAAAAGCAAAAAATTTCAGAATTGCACCTTGCAATGTGGAGATATTACTGTTTGTGCATTTACAATATTCATTGATTTTTGCCATTGAAAAACATGTTTTTCATATACCAGAAATGTTTGAAGCTACTGACTGAATGAAAGGAGCTGGCATCTCACTCTCTTTGAATCTTCTTTATCATGCTAGGATTAGCAGGAAAAAGCAAAAAATTTCAGAATTGCACCTTGCAATGTGGAGATATTACTGTTTGTGCATTTACAATATTCATTGATTTTTGCCATTGAAAAACGTTTTTCATATACCAGAAATGTTTGAAGCTACTGACTGAATGAAAGGAGCTGGCATCTCACTCTCTTTGAATCTTCTTTATCATGCTAGGATTAACAGGAAAAAGCAAAAAATTTCAGAATTGCACCTTGCAATGTGGAGATATTACTGTTTGTGCATTTACAATATTCATTGATTTTTGCCATTGAAAAACGTCCAGAAATGTTTGAAGCTACTGACTGAATGAAAGGAGCTGGCATCTCACTCTCTTTGAATCTTCTTTATCATGCTAGGATTAACAGGAAAAAGCTAAAAATTTCAGAATTGCACCTTGCAATGTGGAGATATTACTGTTTGTGCATTTACAATATTCATTGATTTTTGCCATTGAAAAACATGTTTTTCATATACCAGAAATGTTTGAAGCTACTGACTGAATGAAAGGATCTGGCATCTCACTCTCTTTGAATCTTCTTTATCATGCTAGGATTAGCAGGAAAAAGCAAAAAATTTCAGAATTGCACCTTGCAATGTGGAGATATTACTGTTTGTGCATTTACAATATTCATTGATTTTTGCCATTGAAAAACATGTGTTTTTCATATACCAGAAATGTTTGAAGCTACTGACTGAATGAAAGGAGCTGGCATCTCACTCTCTTTGAATCTTCTTTATCATGCTAGGATTAGCAGGAAAAAGCAAAAAATTTCAGAATTGCACCTTGCAATGTGGAGATATTACTGTTTGTGCATTTACAATATTCATTGATTTTTGCCATTGAAAAACATGTTTTTCATATACCAGAAATGTTTGAAGCTACTGACTGAATGAAAGGAGCTGGCATCTCACTCTCTTTGAATCTTCTTTATCATGCTAGGATTAACAGGAAAAAGCAAAAAATTTCAGAATTGCACCTTGCAATGTGGAGATATTACTGTTTGTGCATTTACAATATTCATTGATTTTTGCCATTGAAAAACGTCCAGAAATGTTTGAAGCTACTGACTGAATGAAAGGAGCTGGCATCTCACTCTCTTTGAATCTTCTTTATCATGCTAGGATTAGCAGGAAAAAGCAAAAAATTTCAGAATTGCACCTTGCAATGTGGAGATATTACTGTTTGTGCATTTAAAATATTCATTGATTTTTGCCATTGAAAAACATGTTTTTCATATACCAGAAATGTTTGAAGCTACTGACTGAATGAAAGGAGCTGGCATCTCACTCTCTTTGAATCTTCTTTATCATGCTAGGATTAACAGGAAAAAGCAAAAAATTTCAGAATTGCACCTTGCAATGTGGAGATATTACTGTTTGTGCATTTACAATATTCATTGATTTTTGCCATTGAAAAACATGTTTTTCATATACCAGAAATGTTTGAAGCTACTGACTGAATGAAAGGAGCTGGCATCTCACTCTCTTTGAATCTTCTTTATCATGCTATGATTAACAGGAAAAAGCAAAAAATTTCAGAATTGCACCTTGCAATGTGGAGATATTACTGTTTGTGCATTTACAATATTCATTGATTTTTGCCATTGAAAAACGTCCAGAAATGTTTGAAGCTACTGACTGAATGAAAGGAGCTGGCATATCACTCTCTTTGAATCTTCTTTATCATGCTAGGATTAACAGGAAAAAGCAAAAAATTTCAGAATTGCACCTTGCAATGTGGAGATATTACTGTTTGTGCATTTACAATATTCATTGATTTTTGCCATTGAAAAACGTCCAGAAATGTTTGAAGCTACTGACTGAATGAAAGGAGCTGGCATCTCACTCTCTTTGAATCTTCTTTATCATGCTAGGATTAGCAGGAAAAAGCAAAAAATTTCAGAATTGCACCTTGCAATGTGGAGATATTACTGTTTGTGCATTTACAATATTCATTGATTTTTGCCATTGAAAAACATGTTTTTCATATACCAGAAATGTTTGAAGCTACTGACTGAATGAAAGGAGCTGGCATCTCACTCTCTTTGAATCTTCTTTATCATGCTAGGATTAGCAGGAAAAAGCAAAAAATTTCAGAATTGCACCTTGCAATGTGGAGATATTACTGTTTGTGCATTTACAATATTCATTGATTTTTGCCATTGAAAAACATGTTTTTCATATACCAGAAATGTTTGAAGCTACTGACTGAATGAAAGGAGCTGGCATCTCACTCTCTTTGAATCTTCTTTATCATACTAGGATTAACAGGAAAAAGCAAAAAATTTCAGAATTGCACCTTGCAATGTGGAGATATTACTGTTTGTGCATTTACAATATTCATTGATTTTTGCCATTGAAAAACGTCCAGAAATGTTTGAAGCTACTGACTGAATGAAAGGAGCTGGCATCTCACTCTCTTTGAATCTTCTTTATCATGCTAGGATTAACAGGAAAAAGCTAAAAATTTCAGAATTGCACCTTGCAATGTGGAGATATTACTGTTTGTGCATTTACAATATTCATTGATTTTTGCCATTGAAAAACATGTTTTTCATATACCAGAAATGTTTGAAGCTACTGACTGAATGAAAGGAGCTGGCATCTCACTCTCTTTGAATCTTCTTTATCATGCTAGGATTAGCAGGAAAAAGCAAAGAATTTCAGAATTGCACCTTGCAATGTGGAGATATTACTGTTTGTGCATTTACAATATTCATTGATTTTTGCCATTGAAAAACATGTTTTTCATATACCAGAAATGTTTGAAGCTACTGACTGAATGAAAGGAGCTGGCATCTCACTCTCTTTGAATCTTCTTTATCATGCTAAGAGGAGCAGGAAAAAGCAAAAAATTTCAGAATTGCACCTTGCAATGCGGAGAAATTACTGTTTGTGCATTTACAATATTCATTGATTTTTGCCATTGAAAAACGTCCAGAAATGATTGAAGCTACTGACTGAATGAAAGGAGCTGTCATCTCACTCTCTTTGAATCTTCTTTATCATGCTAAGAGGAGCAGGAAAAAGCAAAAAATTTCAGAATTGCACCTTGCAATGCGGAGAAATTACTGTTTGTGCATTTACAATATTCATTGATTTTTGCCATTGAAAAATGTCCAGAAATGATTGAAGCTACTGACTGAATGAAAGGAGCTGGCATCTCACTCTCTTTGAATCTTCTTTATCATGCTAGGATTAGCAGGAAAAAGCAAAAAATTTCAGAATTGCACCTTGCAATGTGGAGATATTACTGTTTGTGCATTTACAATATTCATTGATTTTTGACATTGAAAAACATGTTTTTCATATACCAGAAATGTTTGAAGCTACTGACTGAATGAAAGGAGCTGGCATCTCACTCTCTTTGAATCTTCTTTATCATGCTAGGATTAACAGGAAAAAGCAAAAAATTTCAGAATTTCACCTTGCAATGTGGAGATATTACTGTTTGTGCATTTACAATATTCATTGATTTTTGCCATTGAAAAACATGTTTTTCATATACCAGAAATGTTTGAAGCTACTGACTGAATGAAAGGAGCTGGCATCTCACTCTCTTTGAATCTTCTTTATCATGCTAGGATTAACAGGAAAAAGCAAAAAATTTCAGAATTGCACCTTGCAATGTGGAGATATTACTGTTTGTGCATTTACAATATTCATTGATTTTTGCCATTGAAAAACGTCCAGAAATGTTTGAAGCTACTGACTGAATGAAAGGAGCTGGCATCTCACTCTCTTTGAATCTTCTTTATCATGCTAGGATTAGCAGGAAAAAGCAAAAAATTTCAGAATTGCACCTTGCAATGTGGAGATATTACTGTTTGTGCATTTAAAATATTCATTGATTTTTGCCATTGAAAAACATGTTTTTCATATACCAGAAATGTTTGAAGCTACTGACTGAATGAAAGGAGCTGGCATCTCACTCTCTTTGAATCTTCTTTATCATGCTAGGGTTAACAGGAAAAAGCAAAAAATTTCAGAATTGCACCTTGCAATGTGGAGATATTACTGTTTGTGCATTTACAATATTCATTGATTTTTGCCATTGAAAAACATGTTTTTCATATACCAGAAATGTTTGAAGCTACTGACTGAATGAAAGGAGCTGGCATCTCACTCTCTTTGAATCTTCTTTATCATGCTAGGATTAACAGGAAAAAGCAAAAAATTTCAGAATTGCACCTTGCAATGTGGAGATATTACTGTTTGTGCATTTACAATATTCATTGATTTTTGCCATTGAAAAACGTCCAGAAATGTTTGAAGCTACTGACTGAATGAAAGGAGCTGGCATCTCACTCTCTTTGAATCTTCTTTATCATGCTAGGATTAACAGGAAAAAGCAAAAAATTTCAGAATTGCACCTTGCAATGTGGAGATATTACTGTTTGTGCATTTACAATATTCATTGATTTTTGCCATTGAAAAACGTCCAGAAATGTTTGAAGCTACTGACTGAATGAAAGGAGCTGGCATCTCACTCTCTTTGAATCTTCTTTATCATGCTAGGATTAGCAGGAAAAAGCAAAAAATTTCAGAATTGCACCTTGCAATGTGGAGATATTACTGTTTGTGCATTTACAATATTCATTGATTTTTGCCATTGAAAAACATGTTTTTCATATACCAGAAATGTTTGAAGCTACTGACTGAATGAAAGGAGCTGGCATCTCACTCTCTTTGAATCTTCTTTATCATGCTAGGATTAGCAGGAAAAAGCAAAAAATTTCAGAATTGCACCTTGCAATGTGGAGATATTACTGTTTGTGCATTTACAATATTCATTGATTTTTGCCATTGAAAAACATGTTTTTCATATACCAGAAATGTTTGAAGCTACTGACTGAATGAAAGGAGCTGGCATCTCACTCTCTTTGAATCTTCTTTATCATACTAGGATTAACAGGAAAAAGCAAAAAATTTCAGAATTGCACCTTGCAATGTGGAGATATTACTGTTTGTGCATTTACAATATTCATTGATTTTTGCCATTGAAAAACGTCCAGAAATGTTTGAAGCTACTGACTGAATGAAAGGAGCTGGCATCTCACTCTCTTTGAATCTTCTTTATCATGCTAGGATTAACAGGAAAAAGCTAAAAATTTCAGAATTGCACCTTGCAATGTGGAGATATTAATGTTTGTGCATTTACAATATTCATTGATTTTTGCCATTGAAAGACATGTTTTTCATATACCAGAAATGTTTGAAGCTACTGACTGAATGAAAGGAGCTGGCATCTCACTCTCTTTGAATCTTCTTTATCATGCTAGGATTAGCAGGAAAAAGCAAAGAATTTCAGAATTGCACCTTGCAATGTGGAGATATTACTGTTTGTGCATTTACAATATTCATTGATTTTTGCCATTGAAAAACATGTTTTTCATATACCAGAAATGTTTGAAGCTACTGACTGAATGAAAGGAGCTGGCATCTCACTCTCTTTGAATCTTCTTTATCATGCTAAGAGGAGCAGGAAAAAGCAAAAAATTTCAGAATTGCACCTTGCAATGAGGAGAAATTACTGTTTGTGCATTTACAATATTCATTGATTTTTGCCATTGAAAAACGTCCAGAAATGATTGAAGCTACTGACTGAATGAAAGGAGCTGTCATCTCACTCTCTTTGAATCTTCTTTATCATGCTAAGAGGAGCAGGAAAAAGCAAAAAATTTCAGAATTGCACCTTGCAATGCGGAGAAATTACTGTTTGTGCATTTACAATATTCATTGATTTTTGCCATTGAAAAATGTCCAGAAATGATTGAAGCTACTGACTGAATGAAAGGAGCTGGCATCTCACTCTCTTTGAATCTTCTTTATCATGCTAGGATTAGCAGGAAAAAGCAAAAAATTTCAGAATTGCACCTTGCAATGTGGAGATATTACTGTTTGTGCATTTACAATATTCATTGATTTTTGACATTGAAAAACATGTTTTTCATATACCAGAAATGTTTGAAGCTACTGACTGAATGAAAGGAGCTGGCATCTCACTCTCTTTGAATCTTCTTTATCATGCTAGGATTAACAGGAAAAAGCAAAAAATTTCAGAATTTCACCTTGCAATGTGGAGATATTACTGTTTGTGCATTTACAATATTCATTGATTTTTGCCATTGAAAAACATGTTTTTCATATACCAGAAATGTTTGAAGCTACTGACTGAATGAAAGGAGCTGGCATCTCACTCTCTTTGAATCTTCTTTATCATGCTAGGATTAACAGGAAAAAGCAAAAAATTTCAGAATTGCACCTTGCAATGTGGAGATATTACTGTTTGTGCATTTACAATATTCATTGATTTTTGCCATTGAAAAACGTCCAGAAATGTTTGAAGCTACTGACTGAATGAAAGGAGCTGGCATCTCACTCTCTTTGAATCTTCTTTATCATGCTAGGATTAGCAGGAAAAAGCAAAAAATTTCAGAATTGCACCTTGCAATGTGGAGATATTACTGTTTGTGCATTTAAAATATTCATTGATTTTTGCCATTGAAAAACATGTTTTTCATATACCAGAAATGTTTGAAGCTACTGACTGAATGAAAGGAGCTGGCATCTCACTCTCTTTGAATCTTCTTTATCATGCTAGGGTTAACAGGAAAAAGCAAAAAATTTCAGAATTGCACCTTGCAATGTGGAGATATTACTGTTTGTGCATTTACAATATTCATTGATTTTTGCCATTGAAAAACATGTTTTTCATATACCAGAAATGTTTGAAGCTACTGACTGAATGAAAGGAGCTGGCATCTCACTCTCTTTGAATCTTCTTTATCATGCTAGGATTAACAGGAAAAAGCAAAAAATTTCAGAATTGCACCTTGCAATGTGGAGATATTACTGTTTGTGCATTTACAATATTCATTGATTTTTGCCATTGAAAAACGTCCAGAAATGTTTGAAGCTACTGACTGAATGAAAGGAGCTGGCATCTCACTCTCTTTGAATCTTCTTTATCATGCTAGGATTAACAGGAAAAAGCAAAAAATTTCAGAATTGCACCTTGCAATGTGGAGATATTACTGTTTGTGCATTTACAATATTCATTGATTTTTGCCATTGAAAAACGTCCAGAAATGTTTGAAGCTACTGACTGAATGAAAGGAGCTGGCATCTCACTCTCTTTGAATCTTCTTTATCATGCTAGGATTAGCAGGAAAAAGCAAAAAATTTCAGAATTGCACCTTGCAATGTGGAGATATTACTGTTTGTGCATTTACAATATTCATTGATTTTTGCCATTGAAAAACATGTTTTTCATATACCAGAAATGTTTGAAGCTACTGACTGAATGAAAGGAGCTGGCATCTCACTCTCTTTGAATCTTCTTTATCATGCTAGGATTAGCAGGAAAAAGCAAAAAATTTCAGAATTGCACCTTGCAATGTGGAGATATTACTGTTTGTGCATTTACAATATTCATTGATTTTTGCCATTGAAAAACATGTTTTTCATATACCAGAAATGTTTGAAGCTACTGACTGAATGAAAGGAGCTGGCATCTCACTCTCTTTGAATCTTCTTTATCATGCTAGGATTAACAGGAAAAAGCAAAAAATTTCAGAATTGCACCTTGCAATGTGGAGATATTACTGTTTGTGCATTTACAATATTCATTGATTTTTGCCATTGAAAAACGTCCAGAAATGTTTGAAGCTACTGACTGAATGAAAGGAGCTGGCATCTCACTCTCTTTGAATCTTCTTTATCATGCTAGGATTAACAGGAAAAAGCTAAAAATTTCAGAATTGCACCTTGCAATGTGGAGATATTACTGTTTGTGCACTTACAATATTCATTGATTTTTGCCATTGAAAAACATGTTTTTCATATACCAGAAATGTTTGAAGCTACTGACTGAATGAAAGGAGCTGGCATCTCACTCTCTTTGAATCTTCTTTATCATGCTAAGAGGAGCAGGAAAAAGCAAAAAATTTCAGAATTGCACCTTGCAATGCGGAGAAATTACTGTTTGTGCATTTACAATATTCATTGATTTTTGCCATTGAAAAACGTCCAGAAATGATTGAAGCTACTGACTGAATGAAAGGAGCTGTCATCTCACTCTCTTTGAATCTTCTTTATCATGCTAAGAGGAGCAGGAAAAAGCAAAAAATTTCAGAATTGCACCTTGCAATGCGGAGAAATTACTGTTTGTGCATTTACAATATTCATTGATTTTTGCCATTGAAAAATGTCCAGAAATGATTGAAGCTACTGACTGAATGAAAGGAGCTGGCATCTCACTCTCTTTGAATCTTCTTTATCATGCTAGGATTAGCAGGAAAAAGCAAAAAATTTCAGAATTGCACCTTGCAATGTGGAGATATTACTGTTTGTGCATTTACAATATTCATTGATTTTTGCCATTGAAAAACATGTTTTTCATATACCAGAAATGTTTGAAGCTACTGACTGAATGAAAGGAGCTGGCATCTCACTCTCTTTGAATCTTATCATGCTAGGATTAACAGGAAAAAGCAAAAAATTTCAGAATTTCACCTTGCAATGTGGAGATATTACTGTTTGTGCATTTACAATATTCATTGATTTTTGCCATTGAAAAACATGTTTTTCATATACCAGAAATGTTTGAAGCTACTGACTGAATGAAAGGAGCTGGCATCTCACTCTCTTTGAATCTTCTTTATCATGCTAGGATTAACAGGAAAAAGCAAAAAATTTCAGAATTGCACCTTGCAATGTGGAGATATTACTGTTTGTGCATTTACAATATTCATTGATTTTTGCCATTGAAAAACGTCCAGAAATGTTTGAAGCTACTGACTGAATGAAAGGAGCTGGCATCTCACTCTCTTTGAATCTTCTTTATCATGCTAGGATTAGCAGGAAAAAGCAAAAAATTTCAGAATTGCACCTTGCAATGTGGAGATATTACTGTTTGTGCATTTACAATATTCATTGATTTTTGCCATTGAAAAACATGTTTTTCATATACCAGAAATGTTTGAAGCTACTGACTGAATGAAAGGAGCTGGCATCTCACTCTCTTTGAATCTTCTTTATCATGCTAGGATTAGCAGGAAAAAGCAAAAAATTTCAGAATTGCACCTTGCAATGTGGAGATATTACTGTTTGTGCATTTACAATATTCATTGATTTTTGCCATTGAAAAACGTTTTTCATATACCAGAAATGTTTGAAGCTACTGACTGAATGAAAGGAGCTGGCATCTCACTCTCTTTGAATCTTCTTTATCATGCTAGGATTAACAGGAAAAAGCAAAAAATTTCAGAATTGCACCTTGCAATGTGGAGATATTACTGTTTGTGCATTTACAATATTCATTGATTTTTGCCATTGAAAAACGTCCAGAAATGTTTGAAGCTACTGACTGAATGAAAGGAGCTGGCATCTCACTCTCTTTGAATCTTCTTTATCATGCTAGGATTAACAGGAAAAAGCTAAAAATTTCAGAATTGCACCTTGCAATGTGGAGATATTACTGTTTGTGCATTTACAATATTCATTGATTTTTGCCATTGAAAAACATGTTTTTCATATACCAGAAATGTTTGAAGCTACTGACTGAATGAAAGGAGCTGGCATCTCACTCTCTTTGAATCTTCTTTATCATGCTAGGATTAACAGGAAAAAGCAAAAAATTTCAGAATTTCACCTTGCAATGTGGAGATATTACTGTTTGTGCATTTACAATATTCATTGATTTTTGCCATTGAAAAACATGTTTTTCATATACCAGAAATGTTTGAAGCTACTGACTGAATGAAAGGAGCTGGCATCTCACTCTCTTTGAATCTTCTTTATCATGCTAGGATTAACAGGAAAAAGCAAAAAATTTCAGAATTGCACCTTGCAATGTGGAGATATTACTGTTTGTGCATTTACAATATTCATTGATTTTTGCCATTGAAAAACGTCCAGAAATGTTTGAAGCTACTGACTGAATGAAAGGAGCTGGCATCTCACTCTCTTTGAATCTTCTTTATCATGCTAGGATTAGCAGGAAAAAGCAAAAAATTTCAGAATTGCACCTTGCAATGTGGAGATATTACTGTTTGTGCATTTAAAATATTCATTGATTTTTGCCATTGAAAAACATGTTTTTCATATACCAGAAATGTTTGAAGCTACTGACTGAATGAAAGGAGCTGGCATCTCACTCTCTTTGAATCTTCTTTATCATGCTAGGGTTAACAGGAAAAAGCAAAAAATTTCAGAATTGCACCTTGCAATGTGGAGATATTACTGTTTGTGCATTTACAATATTCATTGATTTTTGCCATTGAAAAACATGTTTTTCATATACCAGAAATGTTTGAAGCTACTGACTGAATGAAAGGAGCTGGCATCTCACTCTCTTTGAATCTTCTTTATCATGCTAGGATTAACAGGAAAAAGCAAAAAATTTCAGAATTGCACCTTGCAATGTGGAGATATTACTGTTTGTGCATTTACAATATTCATTGATTTTTGCCATTGAAAAACGTCCAGAAATGTTTGAAGCTACTGACTGAATGAAAGGAGCTGGCATCTCACTCTCTTTGAATCTTCTTTATCATGCTAGGATTAACAGGAAAAAGCAAAACATTTCAGAATTGCACCTTGCAATGTGGAGATATTACTGTTTGTGCATTTACAATATTCATTGATTTTTGCCATTGAAAAACGTCCAGAAATGTTTGAAGCTACTGACTGAATGAAAGGAGCTGGCATCTCACTCTCTTTGAATCTTCTTTATCATGCTAGGATTAGCAGGAAAAAGCAAAAAATTTCAGAATTGCACCTTGCAATGTGGAGATATTACTGTTTGTGCATTTACAATATTCATTGATTTTTGCCATTGAAAAACATGTTTTTCATATACCAGAAATGTTTGAAGCTACTGACTGAATGAAAGGAGCTGGCATCTCACTCTCTTTGAATCTTCTTTATCATGCTAGGATTAGCAGGAAAAAGCAAAAAATTTCAGAATTGCACCTTGCAATGTGGAGATATTACTGTTTGTGCATTTACAATATTCATTGATTTTTGCCATTGAAAAACATGTTTTTCATATACCAGAAATGTTTGAAGCTACTGACTGAATGAAAGGAGCTGGCATCTCACTCTCTTTGAATCTTCTTTATCATGCTAGGATTAACAGGAAAAAGCAAAAAATTTCAGAATTGCACCTTGCAATGTGGAGATATTACTGTTTGTGCATTTACAATATTCATTGATTTTTGCCATTGAAAAACGTCCAGAAATGTTTGAAGCTACTGACTGAATGAAAGGAGCTGGCATCTCACTCTCTTTGAATCTTCTTTATCATGCTAGGATTAACAGGAAAAAGCTAAAAATTTCAGAATTGCACCTTGCAATGTGGAGATATTACTGTTTGTGCACTTACAATATTCATTGATTTTTGCCATTGAAAAACATGTTTTTCATATACCAGAAATGTTTGAAGCTACTGACTGAATGAAAGGAGCTGGCATCTCACTCTCTTTGAATCTTCTTTATCATGCTAAGAGGAGCAGGAAAAAGCAAAAAATTTCAGAATTGCACCTTGCAATGCGGAGAAATTACTGTTTGTGCATTTACAATATTCATTGATTTTTGCCATTGAAAAACGTCCAGAAATGATTGAAGCTACTGACTGAATGAAAGGAGCTGTCATCTCACTCTCTTTGAATCTTCTTTATCATGCTAAGAGGAGCAGGAAAAAGCAAAAAATTTCAGAATTGCACCTTGCAATGCGGAGAAATTACTGTTTGTGCATTTACAATATTCATTGATTTTTGCCATTGAAAAATGTCCAGAAATGATTGAAGCTACTGACTGAATGAAAGGAGCTGGCATCTCACTCTCTTTGAATCTTCTTTATCATGCTAGGATTAGCAGGAAAAAGCAAAAAATTTCAGAATTGCACCTTGCAATGTGGAGATATTACTGTTTGTGCATTTACAATATTCATTGATTTTTGCCATTGAAAAACATGTTTTTCATATACCAGAAATGTTTGAAGCTACTGACTGAATGAAAGGAGCTGGCATCTCACTCTCTTTGAATCTTCCTTATCATGCTAGGATTAACAGGAAAAAGCAAAAAATTTCAGAATTTCACCTTGCAATGTGGAGATATTACTGTTTGTGCATTTACAATATTCATTGATTTTTGCCATTGAAAAACATGTTTTTCATATACCAGAAATGTTTGAAGCTACTGACTGAATGAAAGGAGCTGGCATCTCACTCTCTTTGAATCTTCTTTATCATGCTAGGATTAACAGGAAAAAGCAAAAAATTTCAGAATTGCACCTTGCAATGTGGAGATATTACTGTTTGTGCATTTACAATATTCATTGATTTTTGCCATTGAAAAACGTCCAGAAATGTTTGAAGCTACTGACTGAATGAAAGGAGCTGGCATCTCACTCTCTTTGAATCTTCTTTATCATGCTAGGATTAGCAGGAAAAAGCAAAAAATTTCAGAATTGCACCTTGCAATGTGGAGATATTACTGTTTGTGCATTTACAATATTCATTGATTTTTGCCATTGAAAAACATGTTTTTCATATACCAGAAATGTTTGAAGCTACTGACTGAATGAAAGGAGCTGGCATCTCACTCTCTTTGAATCTTCTTTATCATGCTAGGATTAGCAGGAAAAAGCAAAAAATTTCAGAATTGCACCTTGCAATGTGGAGATATTACTGTTTGTGCATTTACAATATTCATTGATTTTTGCCATTGAAAAACGTTTTTCATATACCAGAAATGTTTGAAGCTACTGACTGAATGAAAGGAGCTGGCATCTCACTCTCTTTGAATCTTCTTTATCATGCTAGGATTAACAGGAAAAAGCAAAAAATTTCAGAATTGCACCTTGCAATGTGGAGATATTACTGTTTGTGCATTTACAATATTCATTGATTTTTGCCATTGAAAAATGTCCAGAAATGTTTGAAGCTACTGACTGAATGAAAGGAGCTGGCATCTCACTCTCTTTGAATCTTCTTTATCATGCTAGGATTAACAGGAAAAAGCTAAAAATTTCAGAATTGCACCTTGCAATGTGGAGATATTACTGTTTGTGCATTTACAATATTCATTGATTTTTGCCATTGAAAAACATGTTTTTCATATACCAGAAATGTTTGAAGCTACTGACTGAATGAAAGGAGCTGGCATCTCACTCTCTTTGAATCTTCTTTATCATGCTAGGATTAGCAGGAAAAAGCAAAAAATTTCAGAATTGCACCTTGCAATGTGGAGATATTACTGTTTGTGCATTTACAATATTCATTGATTTTTGCCATTGAAAAACATGTGTTTTTCATATACCAGAAATGTTTGAAGCTACTGACTGAATGAAAGGAGCTGGCATCTCACTCTCTTTGAATCTTCTTTATCATGCTAGGATTAGCAGGAAAAAGCAAAAAATTTCAGAATTGCACCTTGCAATGTGGAGATATTACTGTTTGTGCATTTACAATATTCATTGATTTTTGCCATTGAAAAACATGTTTTTCATATACCAGAAATGTTTGAAGCTACTGACTGAATGAAAGGAGCTGGCATCTCACTCTCTTTGAATCTTCTTTATCATGCTAGGATTAACAGGAAAAAGCAAAAAATTTCAGAATTGCACCTTGCAATGTGGAGATATTACTGTTTGTGCATTTACAATATTCATTGATTTTTGCCATTGAAAAACGTCCAGAAATGTTTGAAGCTACTGACTGAATGAAAGGAGCTGGCATCTCACTCTCTTTGAATCTTCTTTATCATGCTAGGATTAGCAGGAAAAAGCAAAAAATTTCAGAATTGCACCTTGCAATGTGGAGATATTACTGTTTGTGCATTTACAATATTCATTGATTTTTGCCATTGAAAAACATGTTTTTCATATACCAGAAATGTTTGAAGCTACTGACTGAATGAAAGGAGCTGGCATGTCACTCTCTTTGAATCTTCTTTATCATGCTAGGATTAACAGGAAAAAGCAAAAAATTTCAGAATTGCACCTTGCAATGTGGAGATATTACTGTTTGTGCATTTACAATATTCATTGATTTTTGCCATTGAAAAACATGTTTTTCATATACCAGAAATGTTTGAAGCTACTGACTGAATGAAAGGAGCTGGCATCTCACTCTCTTTGAATCTTCTTTATCATGCTAGGATTAACAGGAAAAAGCAAAAAATTTCAGAATTGCACCTTGCAATGTGGAGATATTACTGTTTGTGCATTTACAATATTCATTGATTTTTGCCATTGAAAAACATGTTTTTCATATACCAGAAATGTTTGAAGCTACTGACTGAATGAAAGGAGCTGGCATCTCACTCTCTTTGAATCTTCTTTATCATGCTAGGATTAACAGGAAAAAGCAAAAAATTTCAGAATTGCACCTTGCAATGTGGAGATATTACTGTTTGTGCATTTACAATATTCATTGATTTTTGCCATTGAAAAACGTCCAGAAATGTTTGAAGCTACTGACTGAATGAAAGGAGCTGGCATCTCACTCTCTTTGAATCTTCTTTATCATGCTAGGATTAGCAGGAAAAAGCAAAAAATTTCAGAATTGCACCTTGCAATGTGGAGATATTACTGTTTGTGCATTTACAATATTCATTGATTTTTGCCATTGAAAAACATGTTTTTCATATACCAGAAATGTTTGAAGCTACTGACTGAATGAAAGGAGCTGGCATCTCACTCTCTCTGAATCTTCTTTATCATGCTAGGATTAGCAGGAAAAAGCAAAAAATTTCAGAATTGCACCTTGCAATGTGGAGATATTACTGTTTGTGCATTTACAATATTCATTGATTTTTGCCATTGAAAAACATGTTTTTCATATACCAGAAATGTTTGAAGCTACTGACTGAATGAAAGGAGCTGGCATCTCACTCTCTTTGAATCTTCTTTATCATGCTAGGATTAACAGGAAAAAGCAAAAAATTTCAGAATTGCACCTTGCAATGTGGAGATATTACTGTTTGTGCATTTACAATATTCATTGATTTTTGCCATTGAAAAACGTCCAGAAATGTTTGAAGCTACTGACTGAATGAAAGGAGCTGGCATCTCACTCTCTTTGAATCTTCTTTATCATGCTAGGATTAACAGGAAAAAGCTAAAAATTTCAGAATTGCACCTTGCAATGTGGAGATATTACTGTTTGTGCACTTACAATATTCATTGATTTTTGCCATTGAAAAACATGTTTTTCATATACCAGAAATGTTTGAAGCTACTGACTGAATGAAAGGAGCTGGCATCTCACTCTCTTTGAATCTTCTTTATCATGCTAGGATTAGCAGGAAAAAGCAAAGAATTTCAGAATTGCACCTTGCAATGTGGAGATATTACTGTTTGTGCATTTACAATATTCATTGATTTTTGCCATTGAAAAACATGTTTTTCATATACCAGAAATGTTTGAAGCTACTGACTGAATGAAAGGAGCTGGCATCTCACTCTCTTTGAATCTTCTTTATCATGCTAAGAGGAGCAGGAAAAAGCAAAAAATTTCAGAATTGCACCTTGCAATGCGGAGAAATTACTGTTTGTGCATTTACAATATTCATTGATTTTTGCCATTGAAAAACGTCCAGAAATGATTGAAGCTACTGACTGAATGAAAGGAGCTGTCATCTCACTCTCTTTGAATCTTCTTTATCATGCTAAGAGGAGCAGGAAAAAGCAAAAAATTTCAGAATTGCACCTTGCAATGCGGAGAAATTACTGTTTGTGCATTTACAATATTCATTGATTTTTGCCATTGAAAAATGTCCAGAAATGATTGAAGCTACTGACTGAATGAAAGGAGCTGGCATCTCACTCTCTTTGAATCTTCTTTATCATGCTAGGATTAGCAGGAAAAAGCAAAAAATTTCAGAATTGCACCTTGCAATGTGGAGATATTACTGTTTGTGCATTTACAATATTCATTGATTTTTGCCATTGAAAAACATGTTTTTCATATACCAGAAATGTTTGAAGCTACTGACTGAATGAAAGGAGCTGGCATCTCACTCTCTTTGAATCTTCTTTATCATGCTAGGATTAACAGGAAAAAGCAAAAAATTTCAGAATTTCACCTTGCAATGTGGAGATATTACTGTTTGTGCATTTACAATATTCATTGATTTTTGCCATTGAAAAACATGTTTTTCATATACCAGAAATGTTTGAAGCTACTGACTGAATGAAAGGAGCTGGCATCTCACTCTCTTTGAATCTTCTTTATCATGCTAGGATTAACAGGAAAAAGCAAAAAATTTCAGAATTGCACCTTGCAATGTGGAGATATTACTGTTTGTGCATTTACAATATTCATTGATTTTTGCCATTGAAAAACGTCCAGAAATGTTTGAAGCTACTGACTGAATGAAAGGAGCTGGCATCTCACTCTCTTTGAATCTTCTTTATCATGCTAGGATTAGCAGGAAAAAGCAAAAAATTTCAGAATTGCACCTTGCAATGTGGAGATATTACTGTTTGTGCATTTACAATATTCATTGATTTTTGCCATTGAAAAACATGTTTTTCATATACCAGAAATGTTTGAAGCTACTGACTGAATGAAAGGAGCTGGCATCTCACTCTCTTTGAATCTTCTTTATCATGCTAGGATTAGCAGGAAAAAGCAAAAAATTTCAGAATTGCACCTTGCAATGTGGAGATATTACTGTTTGTGCATTTACAATATTCATTGATTTTTGCCATTGAAAAACGTTTTTCATATACCAGAAATGTTTGAAGCTACTGACTGAATGAAAGGAGCTGGCATCTCACTCTCTTTGAATCTTCTTTATCATGCTAGGATTAACAGGAAAAAGCAAAAAATTTCAGAATTGCACCTTGCAATGTGGAGATATTACTGTTTGTGCATTTACAATATTCATTGATTTTTGCCATTGAAAAACGTCCAGAAATGTTTGAAGCTACTGACTGAATGAAAGGAGCTGGCATCTCACTCTCTTTGAATCTTCTTTATCATGCTAGGATTAACAGGAAAAAGCTAAAAATTTCAGAATTGCACCTTGCAATGTGGAGATATTACTGTTTGTGCATTTACAATATTCATTGATTTTTGCCATTGAAAAACATGTTTTTCATATACCAGAAATGTTTGAAGCTACTGACTGAATGAAAGGAGCTGGCATCTCACTCTCTTTGAATCTTCTTTATCATGCTAGGATTAGCAGGAAAAAGCAAAAAATTTCAGAATTGCACCTTGCAATGTGGAGATATTACTGTTTGTGCATTTACAATATTCATTGATTTTTGCCATTGAAAAACATGTGTTTTTCATATACCAGAAATGTTTGAAGCTACTGACTGAATGAAAGGAGCTGGCATCTCACTCTCTTTGAATCTTCTTTATCATGCTAGGATTAGCAGGAAAAAGCAAAAAATTTCAGAATTGCACCTTGCAATGTGGAGATATTACTGTTTGTGCATTTACAATATTCATTGATTTTTGCCATTGAAAAACATGTTTTTCATATACCAGAAATGTTTGAAGCTACTGACTGAATGAAAGGAGCTGGCATCTCACTCTCTTTGAATCTTCTTTATCATGCTAGGATTAACAGGAAAAAGCAAAAAATTTCAGAATTGCACCTTGCAATGTGGAGATATTACTGTTTGTGCATTTACAATATTCATTGATTTTTGCCATTGAAAAACGTCCAGAAATGTTTGAAGCTACTGACTGAATGAAAGGAGCTGGCATCTCACTCTCTTTGAATCTTCTTTATCATGCTAGGATTAGCAGGAAAAAGCAAAAAATTTCAGAATTGCACCTTGCAATGTGGAGATATTACTGTTTGTGCATTTACAATATTCATTGATTTTTGCCATTGAAAAACATGTTTTTCATATACCAGAAATGTTTGAAGCTACTGACTGAATGAAAGGAGCTGGCATGTCACTCTCTTTGAATCTTCTTTATCATGCTAGGATTAACAGGAAAAAGCAAAAAATTTCAGAATTGCACCTTGCAATGTGGAGATATTACTGTTTGTGCATTTACAATATTCATTGATTTTTGCCATTGAAAAACATGTTTTTCATATACCAGAAATGTTTGAAGCTACTGACTGAATGAAAGGAGCTGGCATCTCACTCTCTTTGAATCTTCTTTATCATGCTAGGATTAGCAGGAAAAAGCAAAAAATTTCAGAATTGCACCTTGCAATGTGGAGATATTACTGTTTGTGCATTTACAATATTCATTGATTTTTGCCATTGAAAAACGTTTTTCATATACCAGAAATGTTTGAAGCTACTGACTGAATGAAAGGAGCTGGCATCTCACTCTCTTTGAATCTTCTTTATCATGCTAGGATTAACAGGAAAAAGCAAAAAATTTCAGAATTGCACCTTGCAATGTGGAGATATTACTGTTTGTGCATTTACAATATTCATTGATTTTTGCCATTGAAAAACATCCAGAAATGTTTGAAGCTACTGACTGAATGAAAGGAGCTGGCATCTCACTCTCTTTGAATCTTCTTTATCATGCTAGGATTAGCAGGAAAAAGCAAAAAATTTCAGAATTGCACCTTGCAATGTGGAGATATTACTGTTTGTGCATTTACAATATTCATTGATTTTTGCCATTGAAAAACATGTTTTTCATATACCAGAAATGTTTGAAGCTACAGACTGAATGAAAGGAGCTGGCATCTCACTCTCTTTGAATCTTCTTTATCATGCTAGGATTAGCAGGAAAAAGCAAAAAATTTCAGAATTGCACCTTGCAATGTGGAGATATTACTGTTTGTGCATTTACAATATTCATTGATTTTTGCCATTGAAAAACGTTTTTCATATACCAGAAATGTTTGAAGCTACTGACTGAATGAAAGGAGCTGGCATCTCACTCTCTTTGAATCTTCTTTATCATGCTAGGATTAACAGGAAAAAGCAAAAAATTTCAGAATTGCACCTTGCAATGTGGAGATATTACTGTTTGTGCATTTACAATATTCATTGATTTTTGCCATTGAAAAACGTCCAGAAATGTTTGAAGCTACTGACTGAATGAAAGGAGCTGGCATCTCACTCTCTTTGAATCTTCTTTATCATGCTAGGATTAACAGGAAAAAGCTAAAAATTTCAGAATTGCACCTTGCAATGTGGAGATATTACTGTTTGTGCATTTACAATATTCATTGATTTTTGCCATTGAAAAACATGTTTTTCATATACCAGAAATGTTTGAAGCTACTGACTGAATGAAAGGAGCTGGCATCTCACTCTCTTTGAATCTTCTTTATCATGCCAGGAAAAAGCAAAAAATTTCAGAATTGCACCTTGCAATGTGGAGATATTACTGTTTGTGCATTTACAATATTCATTGATTTTTGCCATTGAAAAACATGTGTTTTTCACATACCAGAAATGTTTGAAGCTACTGACTGAATGAAAGGAGCTGGCATCTCACTCTCTTTGAATCTTCTTTATCATGCTAGGATTAGCAGGAAAAAGCAAAAAATTTCAGAATTGCACCTTGCAATGTGGAGATATTACTGTTTGTGCATTTACAATATTCATTGATTTTTGCCATTGAAAAACATGTTTTTCATATACCAGAAATGTTTGAAGCTACTGACTGAATGAAAGGAGCTGGCATCTCACTCTCTTTGAATCTTCTTTATCATGCTAGGATTAACAGGAAAAAGCAAACAATTTCAGAATTGCACCTTGCAATGTGGAGATATTACTGTTTGTGCATTTACAATATTCATTGATTTTTGCCATTGAAAAACGTCCAGAAATGTTTGAAGCTACTGACTGAATGAAAGGAGCTGGCATCTCACTCTCTTTGAATCTTCTTTATCATGCTAGGATTAGCAGGAAAAAGCAAAAAATTTCAGAATTGCACCTTGCAATGTGGAGATATTACTGTTTGTGCATTTAAAATATTCATTGATTTTTGCCATTGAAAAACATGTTTTTCATATACCAGAAATGTTTGAAGCTACTGACTGAATGAAAGGAGCTGGCATCTCACTCTCTTTGAATCTTCTTTATCATGCTAGGATTAACAGGAAAAAGCAAAAAATTTCAGAATTGCACCTTGCAATGTGGAGATATTACTGTTTGTGCATTTACAATATTCATTGATTTTTGCCATTGAAAAACATGTTTTTCATATACCAGAAATGTTTGAAGCTACTGACTGAATGAAAGGAGCTGGCATCTCACTCTCTTTGAATCTTCTTTATCATGCTAGGATTAACAGGAAAAAGCAAAAAATTTCAGAATTGCACCTTGCAATGTGGAGATATTACTGTTTGTGCATTTACAATATTCATTGATTTTTGCCATTGAAAAACGTCCAGAAATGTTTGAAGCTACTGACTGAATGAAAGGAGCTGGCATCTCACTCTCTTTGAATCTTCTTTATCATGCTAGGATTAACAGGAAAAAGCAAAAAATTTCAGAATTGCACCTTGCAATGTGGAGATATTACTGTTTGTGCATTTACAATATTCATTGATTTTTGCCATTGAAAAACGTCCAGAAATGTTTGAAGCTACTGACTGAATGAAAGGAGCTGGCATCTCACTCTCTTTGAATCTTCTTTATCATGCTAGGATTAGCAGGAAAAAGCAAAAAATTTCAGAATTGCACCTTGCAATGTGGAGATATTACTGTTTGTGCATTTACAATATTCATTGATTTTTGCCATTGAAAAACATGTTTTTCATATACCAGAAATGTTTGAAGCTACTGACTGAATGAAAGGAGCTGGCATCTCACTCTCTTTGAATCTTCTTTATCATGCTAGGATTAGCAGGAAAAAGAAAAAAATTTCAGAATTGCACCTTGCAATGTGGAGATATTACTGTTTGTGCATTTACAATATTCATTGATTTTTGCCATTGAAAAACATGTTTTTCATATACCAGAAATGTTTGAAGCTACTGACTGAATGAAAGGAGCTGGCATCTCACTCTCTTTGAATCTTCTTTATCATGCTAGGATTAACAGGAAAAAGCAAAAAATTTCAGAATTGCACCTTGCAATGCGGAGAAATTACTGTTTGTGCATTTACAATATTCATTGATTTTTGCCATTGAAAAACATCCAGAAATGATTGAAGCTACTGACTGAATGAAAGGAGCTGGCATCTCACTCTCTTTGAATCTTCTTTATCATGCTAAGAGGAGCAGGAAAAAGCAAAAAATTTCAGAATTGCACCTTGCAATGCGGAGAAATTACTGTTTGTGCATTTACAATATTCATTGATTTTTGCCATTGAAAAACGTCCAGAAATGATTGAAGCTACTGACTGAATGAAAGGAGCTGGCATCTCACTCTCTTTGAATCTTCTTTATCATGCTAAGAGGAGCAGGAAAAAGCAAAAAATTTCAGAATTGCAACTTGCAATGCGGAGAAATTACTGTTTGTGCATTTACAATATTCATTGATTTTTGCCATTGAAAAACATCATGTTATTCATATACCAGAAATGATTGAAGCTACTGACTGAATGAAAGGAGCTGGCATCTCACTCTCTTTGAATCTTCTTTATCATGCTAAGAGGAGCAGGAAAAAGCAAAAAATTTCAGAATTGCACCTTGCAATGCGGAGAAATTACTGTTTGTGCATTTACAATATTCATTGATTTTTGCCATTGAAAAACGTCCAGATATGATTGAAGCTACTGACTGAATGAAAGGAGCTGGCATCTCACTCTCTTTGAATCTTCTTTATCATGCTAAGAGGAGCAGGAAAAAGCAAAAAATTTCAGAATTGCACCTTGCAATGCGGAGAAATTACTGTTTGTGCATTTACAATATTCATTGATTTTTGCCATTGAAAAACGTCCAGAAATGATTGAAGCTACTGACTGAATGAAAGGAGCTGGCATCTCACTCTCTTTGAATCTTCTTTATCATGCTAAGAGGAGCAGGAAAAAGCAAAAAATTTCAGAATTGCACCTTGCAATGCGGAGAAATTACTGTTTGTGCATTTACAATATTCATTGATTTTTGCCATTGAAAAACATCATGTTATTCATATCCCAGAAATGTTTGAAGCTACTGACTGAATGAAAGAAGCTGGCAACTCACTCTCTTTGAATCTTCTTTATCATGCTAAGAGGAGCAGGAAAAAGCAAAAAATTTCAGAATTGCACCTTGCAATGCGGAGAAATTACTGTTTGTGCATTTACAATATTCATTGATTTTTGCAATTGAAAAACGTCCAGAAATGATTGAAGCTACTGACTGAATGAAAGGAGCTGGCATCTCACTCTCTTTGAATCTTCTTTATCATGTTAAGAGGAGCAGGAAAAAGCAAAAAATTTCAGAATTGCACCTTGCAATGCGGAGAAATTACTGTTTGTGCATTTACAATATTCATTGATTTTTGCCATTGAAAAACGTCCAGAAATGATTGAAGCTACTGACTGAATGAAAGGAGCTGTTATCTCACTCTCTTTGAATCTTGTTTATCATGCTAAGAGGAGCAGGAAAAAGCAAAAAATTTCAGAATTGCACCTTGCAATGCGGAGAAATTACTGTTTGTGCATTTACAATATTCATTGATTTTTGCCATTGAAAAACATCATGTTATTCATATACCAGAAATGATTGAAGCTACTGACTGAATGAAAGGAGCTGGCATCTCACACTCTTTGAATCTTCTTTATCATGCTAAGAGGAGCAGGAAAAAGTAAAAAATTTCAGAATTGCACCTTGCAATGCGGAGAAATTACTGTTTGTGCATTTACAATATTCAATGATTTTTGCCATTGAAAAACGTCCAGAAATGATTGAAGCTACTGACTGAACGAAAGGAGCTGGCATCTCACTCTCTTTGAATCTTCTTTATCATGCTAAGAGGAGCAGGAAAAAGCAAAAAATTTCAGAATTGCACCTTGCAATGCGGAGAAATTACTGTTTGTGCATTTACAATATTCATTGATTTTTGCCATTGAAAAACATCATGTTATTCATATACCAGAAATGTTTGAAGCTACTGACTGAATGAAAGGAGCTGGCATCTCACTCTCTTTGAATCTTCTTCATAATGCTAAGAGGAGCAGGAAAAAGCAAAAAATTTCAGAATTGCACCTTGCAATGCGGAGAAATTACTGTTTGTGCATTTACAATATTCATTGATTTTTGCCATTGAAAAACGTCCAGAAATGATTGAAGCTACTGACTGAATGAAAGGAGCTGGCATCTCACTCTCTTTGAATCTTCTTTATCATGCTAAGAGGAGCAGGAAAAAGCAAAAAATTTCAGAATTGCACCTTGCAATGCGGAGAAATTACTGTTTGTGCATTTACAATATTCATTGATTTTTGCCATTGAAAAACATCATGTTATTCATATACCAGAAATGTTTGAAGCTACTGACTGAATGAAAGGAGCTGGCATCTCACTCTCTTTGAATCTTCTTTATCATGCTAAGAGGAGCAGGAAAAAGCAAAAAATTTCAGAATTGCACCTTGCAATGCGGATAAATTACTGTTTGTTCATTTACAATATTCATTGATTTTTGCCATTGAAAAATGTCCAGAAATGATTGAAGCTACTGACTGAATGAAAGGAGCTGGCATCTCACTCTCTTTGAATCTTGTTTATCATGCTAAGAGGAGCAGGAAAAAGCAAAAAATTTCAGAATTGCACCTTGCAATGCGGAGAAATTACTGTTTGTGCATTTACAATATTCATTGATTTTTGCCATTGAAAAACGTCCAGAAATTATTGAAGCTACTGACTGAATGAAAGGAGCTGGCATCTCACTCTCTTTGAAACTTCTTTATCATGCTAAGAGGAGCAGGAAAAAGCAAAAATTTTCAGAATTGCACCTTGCAATGCGGAGAAATTACTGTTTGTGCATTTACAATATTCATTGATTTTTGCCATTGAAAAACGTCCAGAAATGATTGAAGCTACTGACTGAATGAAAGGAGCTGGCATCTCACTCTCTTTGAATCTTCTTTATCATGCTAAGAGGAGCAGGAAAAAGCAAAAAATTTCAGAATTGCACCTTGCAATGCGGAGAAATTACTGTTTGTGCATTTACAATATTCATTTATTTTTGCCATTGAAAAACATCATGTTATTCATATACCAGAAATGTTTGAAGCTACTGACTGAATGAAAGGAGCTGGCATCTCACTCTCTTTGAATCTTCTTTATCATGCTAAGAGGAGCAGGAAAAAGCAAAAAATTTCAGAATTGCACCTTGCAATGCGGAGAAATTACTGTTTGTGCATTTACAATATTCATTGATTTTTGCCATTGAAAAACATCATGTTATTCATATACCAGAAATGATTGAAGCTACTGACTGAATGAAAGGAGCTGGCATCTCACTCTCTTTGAATCTTCTTTATCATGCTAAGAGGAGCAGGATAAAGCAAAAAATTTCAGACTTGCACCTTGCAATGCGGAGAAATTACTGTTTGTGCATTTACAATATTCATTGATTTTTGCCATTGAAAAACATCATGTTATTCATATACCAGAAATGTTTGAAGCTACTGATTGAATGAAAGGAGCTGGCATCTCACTCTCTTTGAATCTTCTTTATCATGCTAAGAGGAGCAGGAAAAAGCAAAAAATTTCAGACTTGCACCTTGCAATGCGGAGAAATTACTGTTTGTGCATTTACAATATTCATTGATTTTTGCCATTGAAAAACATCATGTTATTCATATACCAGAAATGTTTGAAGCTACTGACTGAATGAAAGGAGCTGGCATCTCACTCTCTTTGAATCTTCTTTATCATGCTAAGAGGAGCAGGAAAAAGCAAAAAATTTCAGAATTGCACCTTGCAATGCGGAGAAATTACTGTTTGTGCATTTACAATATTCATTGATTTTTGCCATTGAAAAACGTCCAGAAATGATTGAAGCTACTGACTGAATGAAAGGAGCTGGAATCTCACTCTCTTTGAATCTTCTTTATCATGCTAAGAGGAGCAGGAAAAAGCAAAAAATTTCAGAATTGCACCTTGCAATGCGGAGAAATTATAGTTTGTGCATTTACAATATTCATTGATTTTTGCCATTGAAAAACATCCAGAAATGATTGAAGCTACTGACTGAATGAAAGGAGCTGGCATCTCACTCTCTTTGAATCTTCTTTATCATGCTAAGAGGAGCAGGAAAAAGCAAAAAATTTCAGAATTGCACCTTGCAATGCGGAGAAATTACTGTTTGTGCATTTACAATATTCATTGATTTTTGCCATTGAAAAACATGTTATTCATATACCAGAAATGTTTGAAGCTCCTGACTGAATGAAAGGAGCTGGCACCTCACTCTCTTTGAATCTTCTTTATCATGCTAAGAGGAGCAGGAAAAAGCAAAAAATTTCAGAATTGCACCTTGCAATGCGGAGAAATTACTGTTTGTGCATTTACAATATTCATTGATTTTTGCCATTGAAAAACGTCCAGAAATGATTGAAGCTACTGACTGAATGAAAGGAGCTGGCATCTCACTCTCTTTGAGTCTTCTTTATCATGCTAAGAGGAGCAGGAAAAAGCAAAAAATTTCAGAATTGCACCTTGCAATGCGGAGAAATTACTGTTTGTGCATTTACAATATTCATTGATTTTTGCCATTGAAAAATGTCCAGAAATGATTGAAGCTACTGACTGAATGAAAGGAGCTGGCATCTCACTCTCTTTGAATCTTCTTTATCATGCTAAGAGGAGCAGGAAAAAGCAAAAAATTTCAGAATTGCGCCTTGCAATGCGGAGAAATTACTGTTTGTGCATTTACAAAATTCATTGATTTTTGCCATTGAAAAACATCATGTTATTCATATACCAGAAATGATTGAAGCTACTGACTGAAGGAAAGGAGCTGGCATCTCACTCTCTTTGAATCTTCTTTATCATGCTAAGAGGAGCAGGAAAAAGCAAAAAATTTCAGAATTGCACCTTGCAATGCGGAGAAATTACTGTTTGTGCATTTACAATATTCATTGATTTTTGCCATTGAAAAACGTCCAGAAATGATTGAAGCTACTGACTGAATGAAAGGAGCTGGCATCTCACTCTCTTTGAATCTTCTTTATCATGCTAAGAGGAGCAGGAAAAAGTAAAAAATTTCAGAATTGCACCTTGCAATGCGGAGAAATTACTGTTTGTGCATTTACAATATTCAATGATTTTTGCCATTGAAAAACGTCCAGAAATGATTGAAGCTACTGACTGAATGGAGCTGGCATCTCACTCTCTTTGAATCTTGTTTATCATGCTAAGAGGAGCAGGAAAAAGCAAAAAATTTCAGAATTGCACCTTGCAATGTGGAGAAATTACTGTTTGTGCATTTACAATATTCATTGATTTTTGCCATTGAAAAACGTCCAGAAATGATTGAAGCTACTGACTGAATGAAAGGAGCTGGCATCTCACTCTCTTTGAATCTTCTTTATCATGCTAAGAGGAGCAGGAAAAAGCAAAAAATTTCAGAATTGCACCTTGCAATGCGGAGAAATTACTGTTTGTGCATTTACAATATTCATTGATTTTTGCTATTGAAAAACATCATGTTATTCATATACCAGAAATGATTGAAGCTACTGACTGAATGAAAGGAGCTGGCATCTCACTCTCTTTGAATCTTCTTTATCATGCTAAGAGGAGCAGGAAAAAGCAAAAAATTTCAGAATTGCACCTTGCAATGCGGAGAAATTACAGTTTGTGCATTTACAATATTCATTGATTTTTGCCATTGAAAAACGTCCAGAAATGATTGAAGCTACTGACTGAATGAAAGGAGCTGGCATCTCACTCTCTTTGAATCTTCTTTATCATGCTAAGAGGAGCAGGAAAAAGCAAAAAATTTCAGAATTGCACCTTGCAATGCGGAGAAATTACTGTTTGTGCATTTACAATATTCATTGATTTTTGCCATTGAAAAACGTCCAGAAATGATTGAAGGTACTGACTGAATGAAAGGAGCTGGCATATCACTCTCTTTGAATCTTCTTTATCATGCTAAGAGGAGCAGGAAAAAGCAAAAAATTTCAGAATTGCACCTTGCAATGCGGAGAAATTACTGTTTGTGCATTTACAATATTCATTGATTTTTGCCATTGAAAAACGTCCAGAAATGATTGAAGCTACTGACTGAATGAAAGGAGCTGGCATCTCACTCTCTTTGAATCTTCTTTATCATGCTAAGAGGAGCAGGAAAAAGCAAAAAATTTCAGAATTGCACCTTGCAATGCGGAGAAATTACTGTTTGTGCATTTACAATATTCATTGATTTTTGCCATTGAAAAATGTCCAGAAATGATTGAAGCTACTGACTGAATGAAAGGAGCTGGCATCTCCCTCTCTTTGAATCTTCTTTATCATGCTAAGAGGAGCAGGAAAAAGCAAAAAATTTCAGAATTGCGCCTTGCAATGCGGAGAAATTACTGTTTGTGCATTTACAAAATTCATTGATTTTTGCCATTGAAAAACATCATGTTATTCATATACCAGAAATGATTGAAGCTACTGACTGAAGGAAAGGAGCTGGCATCTCACTCTCTTTGAATCTTCTTTATCATGCTAAGAGGAGCAGGAAAAAGCAAAAAATTTCAGAATTGCACCTTGCAATGCGGAGAAATTACTGTTTGTGCATTTACAATATTCATTGATTTTTGCCATTGAAAAACATCCAGAAATGATTGTAGCTACTGACTGAATGAAAGGAGCTGGCATCTCACTCTCTTTGAATCTTCTTTATCATGCTAAGAGGAGCAGGAAAAAGCATAAAATTTCAGAATTGCACCTTGCAATGCGGAGAAATTACTGTTTGTGCATTTACAATATTCATTGATTTTTGCGATTGAAAAACATCATGTTATTCATATACCAGAAATGATTGAAGCTACTGACTGAATGAAAGGAGCTGGCATCTCACTCTCTTTGAATCTTCTTTATCATGCTAAGAGGAGCAGGAAAAAGTAAAAAATTTCAGAATTGCACCTTGCAATGCGGAGAAATTACTGTTTGTGCATTTACAATATTCAATGATTTTTGCCATTGAAAAACGTCCAGAAATGATTGAAGCTACTGACTGAATGAAAGGAGCTGGCATCTCACTCTCTTTGAATCTTGTTTATCATGCTAAGAGGAGCAGGAAAAAGCAAAAAATTTCAGAATTGCACCTTGCAATGCGGAGAAATTACTGTTTGTGCATTTACAATATTCATTGATTTTTGCCATTGAAAAACGTCCAGAAATGATTGAAGCTACTGACTGAATGAAAGGAGCTGGCATCTCACTCTCTTTGAATCTTCTTTATCATGCTAAGAGGAGCAGGAAAAAGCAAAAAATTTCAGATTTGCACCTTGCAATGCGGAGAAATTACTGTTTGTGCATTTACAATATTCATTGATTTTTGCCATTGAAAAACATCATGTTATTCATATACCAGAAATGATTGAAGCTACTGACTGAATGAAAGGAGCTGGCATCTCACTCTCTTTGAATCTTCTTTATCATGCTAAGAGGAGCAGGAAAAAGCAAAAAATTTCAGAATTGCACCTTGCAATGCGGAGAAATTACTGTTTGTACATTTACAATATTCATTGATTTTTGCCATTGAAAAACGTCCAGAAATGATTGAAGCTACTGACTGAATGAAAGGAGATGGCATCTCACTCTCTTTGAATCTTGTTTATCATGCTAACAGGAGCAGGAAAAAGCAAAAAATTTCAGAATTGCACCTTGCAATGCGGAGAAATTACTGTTTGTGCATTTACAATATTCATTGATTTTTGCCATTGAAAAATGTCCAGAAATGATTGAAGCTACTGACTGAATGAAAGGAGCTGGCATCTCACTCTCTTTGAATCTTCTTTATCATGCTAAGAGGAGCAGGAAAAAGCAAAAAATTTCAGAATTGCACCTTGCAATGCGGAGAAATTACTGTTTGTGCATTTACAATATTCATTGATTTTTGCTATTGAAAAACATCATGTTATTCATATACCAGAAATGATTGAAGCTACTGACAGAATGAAAGGAGCTGGCATCTCACTCTCTTTGAATCTTCTTTATCATGCTAAGAGGAGCAGGAAAAAGCAAAAAATTTCAGAATTGCACCTTGCAATGCGGAGAAATTACAGTTTGTGCATTTACAATATTCATTGATTTTTGCCATTGAAAAACGTCCAGAAATGATTGAAGCTACTGACTGAATGAAAGGAGCTGGCATCTCACTCTCTTTGAATCTTCTTTATCATGCTAAGAGGAGCAGGAAAAAGCAAAAAATTTCAGAATTGCACCTTGCAATGCGGAGAAATTACTGTTTGTGCATTTACAATATTCATTGATTTTTGCCATTGAAAAACGTCCAGAAATGATTGAAGGTACTGACTGAATGAAAGGAGCTGGCATCTCACTCTCTTTGAATCTTCTTTATCATGCTAAGAGGAGCAGGAAAAAGCAAAAAATTTCAGAATTGCACCTTGCAATGCGGAGAAATTACTGTTTGTGCATTTACAATATTCATTGATTTTTGCCATTGAAAAACGTCCAGAAATGATTGAAGCTACTGACTGAATGAAAGGAGCTGGCATCTCACTCTCTTTGAATCTTCTTTATCATGCTAAGAGGAGCAGGAAAAAGCAAAAAATTTCAGAATTGCACCTTGCAATGCGGAGAAATTACTGTTTGTGCATTTACAATATTCATTGATTTTTGCCATTGAAAGATGTCCAGAAATGATTGAAGCTACTGACTGAATGAAAAGAGCTGGCATCTCACTCTCTTTGAATCTTCTTTATCATGCTAAGAGGAGCAGGAAAAAGCAAAAAATTTCAGAATTGCGCCTTGCAATGCGGAGAAATTACTGTTTGTGCATTTACAAAATTCATTGATTTTTGCCATTGAAAAACATCATGTTATTCATATACCAGAAATGATTGAAGCTACTGACTGAAGGAAAGGAGCTGGCATCTCACTCTCTTTGAATCTTCTTTATCATGCTAAGAGGAGCAGGAAAAAGCAAAAAATTTCAGAATTGCACCTTGCAATGCGGAGAAATTACTGTTTGTGCATTTACAATATTCATTGATTTTTGCCATTGAAAAACATCCAGAAATGATTGAAGCTACTGACTGAATGAAAGGAGCTGGCATCTCACTCTCTTTGAATCTTCTTTATCATGCTAAGAGGAGCAGGAAAAAGCAAAAAATTTCAGAATTGCACCTTGCAATGCGGAGAAATTACTGTTTGTGCATTTACAATATTCATTGATTTTTGCGAATGAAAAACATCATGTTATTCATATACCAGAAATGATTGAAGCTACTGAC
This sequence comes from Phyllobates terribilis, assembly GCF_046119375.1. NCBI lineage: Eukaryota > Metazoa > Chordata > Amphibia > Anura > Dendrobatidae > Phyllobates > Phyllobates terribilis. The sequence continues at coordinate 21,384 of NW_027364938.1, read as the reverse complement.
TGAATGAAAGGAGCTGGCATCTCACTCTCTTTGAATCTTCTTTATCATGCTAAGAGGAGCAGGAAAAAGTAAAAAATTTCAGAATTGCACCTTGCAATGCGGAGAAATTACTGTTTGTGCATTTACAATATTCAATGATTTTTGCCATTGAAAAACGTCCAGAAATGATTGAAGCTACTGACTGAATGAAAGGAGCTGGCATCTCACTCTCTTTGAATCTTGTTTATCATGCTAAGAGGAGCAGGAAAAAGCAAAAAATTTCAGAATTGCACCTTGCAATGCGGAGAAATTACTGTTTGTGCATTTACAATATTCATTGATTTTTGCCATTGAAAAACGTCCAGAAATGATTGAAGCTACTGACTGAATGAAAGGAGCTGGCATCTCACTCTCTTTGAATCTTCTTTATCATGCTAAGAGGAGCAGGAAAAAGCAAAAAATTTCAGAATTGCACCTTGCAATGCGGTGAAATTACTGTTTGTGCATTTACAATATTCATTGATTTTTGCCATTGAAAAACATGTTATTCATATACCAGAAATGTTTGAAGCTCCTGACTGAATGAAAGGAGCTGGCACCTCACTCTCTTTGAATCTTCTTTATCATGCTAAGAGGAGCAGGAAAAAGCAAAAAATTTCAGAATTGCACCTTGCAATGCGGAGAAATTACTGTTTGTGCATTTACAATATTCATTGATTTTTGCCATTGAAAAACGTCCAGAAATGATTGAAGCTACTGACTGAATGAAAGGAGCTGTCATCTCACTCTCTTTGAATCTTCTTTATCATGCTAAGAGGAGCAGGAAAAAGCAAAAAATTTCAGAATTGCACCTTGCAATGCGGAGAAATTACTGTTTGTGCATTTACAATATTCATTGATTTTTGCCATTGAAAAATGTCCAGAAATGATTGAAGCTACTGACTGAATGAAAGGAGCTGGCATCTCCCTCTCTTTGAATCTTCTTTATCATGCTAGGATTAGCAGGAAAAAGCAAAAAATTTCAGAATTGCACCTTGCAATGTGGAGATATTACTGTTTGTGCATTTACAATATTCATTGATTTTTGCCATTGAAAAACATGTTTTTCATATACCAGAAATGTTTGAAGCTACTCACTGAATGAAAGGAGCTGGCATCTCACTCTCTTTGAATCTTCTTTATCATGCTAGGATTAACAGGAAAAAGCAAAAAATTTCAGAATTTCACCTTGCAATGTGGAGATATTACTGTTTGTGCATTTACAATATTCATTGATTTTTGCCATTGAAAAACATGTTTTTCATATACCAGAAATGTTTGAAGCTACTGACTGAATGAAAGGAGCTGGCATCTCACTCTCTTTGAATCTTCTTTATCATGCTAGGATTAACAGGAAAAAGCAAAAAATTTCAGAATTGCACCTTGCAATGTGGAGATATTACTGTTTGTGCATTTACAATATTCATTGATTTTTGCCATTGAAAAACATGTTTTTCATATACCAGAAATGTTTGAAGCTACTGACTGAATGAAAGGAGCTGGCATCTCACTCTCTTTGAATCTTCTTTATCATGCTAGGATTAACAGGAAAAAGCAAAAAATTTCAGAATTGCACCTTGCAATGTGGAGATATTACTGTTTGTGCATTTACAATATTCATTGATTTTTGCCATTGAAAAACGTCCAGAAATGTTTGAAGCTACTGACTGAATGAAAGGAGCTGGCATCTCACTCTCTTTGAATCTTCTTTATCATGCTAGGATTAGCAGGAAAAAGCAAAAAATTTCAGAATTGCACCTTGCAATGTGGAGATATTACTGTTTGTGCATTTACAATATTCATTGATTTTTGCCATTGAAAAACATGTTTTTCATATACCAGAAATGTTTGAAGCTACTGACTGAATGAAAGGAGCTGGCATCTCACTCTCTTTGAATCTTCTTTATCATGCTAGGATTAACAGGAAAAAGCAAAAAATTTCAGAATTGCACCTTGCAATGTGGAGATATTACTGTTTGTGCATTTACAATATTCATTGATTTTTGCCATTGAAAAACGTCCAGAAATGTTTGAAGCTACTGACTGAATGAAAGGAGCTGGCATCTCACTCTCTTTGAATCTTCTTTATCATGCTAGGATTAACAGGAAAAAGCTAAAAATTTCAGAATTGCACCTTGCAATGTGGAGATATTACTGTTTGTGCATTTACAATATTCATTGATTTTTGCCATTGAAAAACATGTTTTTCATATACCAGAAATGTTTGAAGCTACTGACTGAATGAAAGGATCTGGCATCTCACTCTCTTTGAATCTTCTTTATCATGCTAGGATTAGCAGGAAAAAGCAAAAAATTTCAGAATTGCACCTTGCAATGTGAAGATATTACTGTTTGTGCATTTACAATATTCATTGATTTTTGCCATTGAAAAACATGTGTTTTTCATATACCAGAAATGTTTGAAGCTACTGACTGAATGAAAGGAGCTGGCATCTCACTCTCTTTGAATCTTCTTTATCATGCTAGGATTAGCAGGAAAAAGCAAAAAATTTCAGAATTGCACCTTGCAATGTGGAGATATTACTGTTTGTGCATTTACAATATTCATTGATTTTTGCCATTGAAAAACATGTTTTTCATATACCAGAAATGTTTGAAGCTACTGACTGAATGAAAGGAGCTGGCATCTCACTCTCTTTGAATCTTCTTTATCATGCTAGGATTAACAGGAAAAAGCAAAAAATTTCAGAATTGCACCTTGCAATGTGGAGATATTACTGTTTGTGCATTTACAATATTCATTGATTTTTGCCATTGAAAAACGTCCAGAAATGTTTGAAGCTACTGACTGAATGAAAGGAGCTGGCATCTCACTCTCTTTGAATCTTCTTTATCATGCTAGGATTAGCAGGAAAAAGCAAAAAATTTCAGAATTGCACCTTGCAATGTGGAGATATTACTGTTTGTGCATTTAAAATATTCATTGATTTTTGCCATTGAAAAACATGTTTTTCATATACCAGAAATGTTTGAAGCTACTGACTGAATGAAAGGAGCTGGCATCTCACTCTCTTTGAATCTTCTTTATCATGCTAGGATTAACAGGAAAAAGCAAAAAATTTCAGAATTGCACCTTGCAATGTGGAGATATTACTGTTTGTGCATTTACAATATTCATTGATTTTTGCCATTGAAAAACATGTTTTTCATATACCAGAAATGTTTGAAGCTACTGACTGAATGAAAGGAGCTGGCATCTCACTCTCTTTGAATCTTCTTTATCATGCTAGGATTAACAGGAAAAAGCAAAAAATTTCAGAATTGCACCTTGCAATGTGGAGATATTACTGTTTGTGCATTTACAATATTCATTGATTTTTGCCATTGAAAAACGTCCAGAAATGTTTGAAGCTACTGACTGAATGAAAGGAGCTGGCATCTCACTCTCTTTGAATCTTCTTTATCATGCTAGGATTAACAGGAAAAAGCAAAAAATTTCAGAATTGCACCTTGCAATGTGGAGATATTACTGTTTGTGCATTTACAATATTCATTGATTTTTGCCATTGAAAAACGTCCAGAAATGTTTGAAGCTACTGACTGAATGAAAGGAGCTGGCATCTCACTCTCTTTGAATCTTCTTTATCATGCTAGGATTAGCAGGAAAAAGCAAAAAATTTCAGAATTGCACCTTGCAATGTGGAGATATTACTGTTTGTGCATTCACAATATTCATTGATTTTTGCCATTGAAAAACATGTTTTTCATATACCAGAAATGTTTGAAGCTACTGACTGAATGAAAGGAGCTGGCATCTCACTCTCTTTGAATCTTCTTTATCATGCTAGGATTAGCAGGAAAAAGCAAAAAATTTCAGAATTGCACCTTGCAATGTGGAGATATTACTGTTTGTGCATTTACAATATTCATTGATTTTTGCCATTGAAAAACATGTTTTTCATATACCAGAAATGTTTGAAGCTACTGACTGAATGAAAGGAGCTGGCATCTCACTCTCTTTGAATCTTCTTTATCATACTAGGATTAACAGGAAAAAGCAAAAAATTTCAGAATTGCACCTTGCAATGTGGAGATATTACTGTTTGTGCATTTACAATATTCATTGATTTTTGCCATTGAAAAACGTCCAGAAATGTTTGAAGCTACTGACTGAATGAAAGGAGCTGGCATCTCACTCTCTTTGAATCTTCTTTATCATGCTAGGATTAACAGGAAAAAGCTAAAAATTTCAGAATTGCACCTTGCAATGTGGAGATATTACTGTTTGTGCATTTACAATATTCATTGATTTTTGCCATTGAAAAACATGTTTTTCATATACCAGAAATGTTTGAAGCTACTGACTGAATGTAAGGAGCTGGCATCTCACTCTCTTTGAATCTTCTTTATCATGCTAGGATTAGCAGGAAAAAGCAAAGAATTTCAGAATTGCACCTTGCAATGTGGAGATATTACTGTTTGTGCATTTACAATATTCATTGATTTTTGCCATTGAAAAACATGTTTTTCATATACCAGAAATGTTTGAAGCTACTGACTGAATGAAAGGAGCTGGCATCTCACTCTCTTTGAATCTTCTTTATCATGCTAAGAGGAGCAGGAAAAAGCAAAAAATTTCAGAATTGCACCTTGCAATGCGGAGAAATTACTGTTTGTGCATTTACAATATTCATTGATTTTTGCCATTGAAAAACGTCCAGAAATGATTGAAGCTACTGACTGAATGAAAGGAGCTGTCATCTCACTCTCTTTGAATCTTCTTTATCATGCTAAGAGGAGCAGGAAAAAGCAAAAAATTTCAGAATTGCACCTTGCAATGCGGAGAAATTACTGTTTGTGCATTTACAATATTCATTGATTTTTGCCATTGAAAAATGTCCAGAAATGATTGAAGCTACTGACTGAATGAAAGGAGCTGGCATCTCACTCTCTTTGAATCTTCTTTATCATGCTAGGATTAGCAGGAAAAAGCAAAAAATTTCAGAATTGCACCTTGCAATGTGGAGATATTACTGTTTGTGCATTTACAATATTCATTGATTTTTGACATTGAAAAACATGTTTTTCATATACCAGAAATGTTTGAAGCTACTGACTGAATGAAAGGAGCTGGCATCTCACTCTCTTTGAATCTTCTTTATCATGCTAGGATTAACAGGAAAAAGCAAAAAATTTCAGAATTTCACCTTGCAATGTGGAGATATTACTGTTTGTGCATTTACAATATTCATTGATTTTTGCCATTGAAAAACATGTTTTTCATATACCAGAAATGTTTGAAGCTACTGACTGAATGAAAGGAGCTGGCATCTCACTCTCTTTGAATCTTCTTTATCATGCTAGGATTAACAGGAAAAAGCAAAAAATTTCAGAATTGCACCTTGCAATGTGGAGATATTACTGTTTGTGCATTTACAATATTCATTGATTTTTGCCATTGAAAAACGTCCAGAAATGTTTGAAGCTACTGACTGAATGAAAGGAGCTGGCATCTCACTCTCTTTGAATCTTCTTTATCATGCTAGGATTAGCAGGAAAAAGCAAAAAATTTCAGAATTGCACCTTGCAATGTGGAGATATTACTGTTTGTGCATTTAAAATATTCATTGATTTTTGCCATTGAAAAACATGTTTTTCATATACCAGAAATGTTTGAAGCTACTGACTGAATGAAAGGAGCTGGCATCTCACTCTCTTTGAATCTTCTTTATCATGCTAGGGTTAACAGGAAAAAGCAAAAAATTTCAGAATTGCACCTTGCAATGTGGAGATATTACTGTTTGTGCATTTACAATATTCATTGATTTTTGCCATTGAAAAACATGTTTTTCATATACCAGAAATGTTTGAAGCTACTGACTGAATGAAAGGAGCTGGCATCTCACTCTCTTTGAATCTTCTTTATCATGCTAGGATTAACAGGAAAAAGCAAAAAATTTCAGAATTGCACCTTGCAATGTGGAGATATTACTGTTTGTGCATTTACAATATTCATTGATTTTTGCCATTGAAAAACGTCCAGAAATGTTTGAAGCTACTGACTGAATGAAAGGAGCTGGCATCTCACTCTCTTTGAATCTTCTTTATCATGCTAGGATTAACAGGAAAAAGCAAAAAATTTCAGAATTGCACCTTGCAATGTGGAGATATTACTGTTTGTGCATTTACAATATTCATTGATTTTTGCCATTGAAAAACGTCCAGAAATGTTTGAAGCTACTGACTGAATGAAAGGAGCTGGCATCTCACTCTCTTTGAATCTTCTTTATCATGCTAGGATTAGCAGGAAAAAGCAAAAAATTTCAGAATTGCACCTTGCAATGTGGAGATATTACTGTTTGTGGATTTACAATATTCATTGATTTTTGCCATTGAAAAACATGTTTTTCATATACCAGAAATGTTTGAAGCTACTGACTGAATGAAAGGAGCTGGCATCTCACTCTCTTTGAATCTTCTTTATCATGCTAGGATTAGCAGGAAAAAGCAAAAAATTTCAGAATTGCACCTTGCAATGTGGAGATATTACTGTTTGTGCATTTACAATATTCATTGATTTTTGCCATTGAAAAACATGTTTTTCATATACCAGAAATGTTTGAAGCTACTGACTGAATGAAAGGAGCTGGCATCTCACTCTCTTTGAATCTTCTTTATCATACTAGGATTAACAGGAAAAAGCAAAAAATTTCAGAATTGCACCTTGCAATGTGGAGATATTACTGTTTGTGCATTTACAATATTCATTGATTTTTGCCATTGAAAAACGTCCAGAAATGTTTGAAGCTACTGACTGAATGAAAGGAGCTGGCATCTCACTCTCTTTGAATCTTCTTTATCATGCTAGGATTAACAGGAAAAAGCTAAAAATTTCAGAATTGCACCTTGCAATGTGGAGATATTACTGTTTGTGCATTTACAATATTCATTGATTTTTGCCATTGAAAGACATGTTTTTCATATACCAGAAATGTTTGAAGCTACTGACTGAATGAAAGGAGCTGGCATCTCACTCTCTTTGAATCTTCTTTATCATGCTAGGATTAGCAGGAAAAAGCAAAGAATTTCAGAATTGCACCTTGCAATGTGGAGATATTACTGTTTGTGCATTTACAATATTCATTGATTTTTGCCATTGAAAAACATGTTTTTCATATACCAGAAATGTTTGAAGCTACTGACTGAATGAAAGGAGCTGGCATCTCACTCTCTTTGAATCTTCTTTATCATGCTAAGAGGAGCAGGAAAAAGCAAAAAATTTCAGAATTGCACCTTGCAATGCGGAGAAATTACTGTTTGTGCATTTACAATATTCATTGATTTTTGCCATTGAAAAACGTCCAGAAATGATTGAAGCTACTGACTGAATGAAAGGAGCTGTCATCTCACTCTCTTTGAATCTTCTTTATCATGCTAAGAGGAGCAGGAAAAAGCAAAAAATTTCAGAATTGCACCTTGCAATGCGGAGAAATTACTGTTTGTGCATTTACAATATTCATTGATTTTTGCCATTGAAAAATGTCCAGAAATGATTGAAGCTACTGACTGAATGAAAGGAGCTGGCATCTCACTCTCTTTGAATCTTCTTTATCATGCTAGGATTAGCAGGAAAAAGCAAAAAATTTCAGAATTGCACCTTGCAATGTGGAGATATTACTGTTTGTGCATTTACAATATTCATTGATTTTTGACATTGAAAAACATGTTTTTCATATACCAGAAATGTTTGAAGCTACTGACTGAATGAAAGGAGCTGGCATCTCACTCTCTTTGAATCTTCTTTATCATGCTAGGATTAACAGGAAAAAGCAAAAAATTTCAGAATTTCACCTTGCAATGTGGAGATATTACTGTTTGTGCATTTACAATATTCATTGATTTTTGCAATTGAAAAACATGTTTTTCATATACCAGAAATGTTTGAAGCTACTGACTGAATGAAAGGAGCTGGCATCTCACTCTCTTTGAATCTTCTTTATCATGCTAGGATTAACAGGAAAAAGCAAAAAATTTCAGAATTGCACCTTGCAATGTGGAGATATTACTGTTTGTGCATTTACAATATTCATTGATTTTTGCCATTGAAAAACGTCCAGAAATGTTTGAAGCTACTGACTGAATGAAAGGAGCTGGCATCTCACTCTCTTTGAATCTTCTTTATCATGCTAGGATTAGCAGGAAAAAGCAAAAAATTTCAGAATTGCACCTTGCAATGTGGAGATATTACTGTTTGTGCATTTAAAATATTCATTGATTTTTGCCATTGAAAAACATGTTTTTCATATACCAGAAATGTTTGAAGCTACTGACTGAATGAAAGGAGCTGGCATCTCACTCTCTTTGAATCTTCTTTATCATGCTAGGGTTAACAGGAAAAAGCAAAAAATTTCAGAATTGCACCTTGCAATGTGGAGATATTACTGTTTGTGCATTTACAATATTCATTGATTTTTGCCATTGAAAAACATGTTTTTCATATACCAGAAATGTTTGAAGCTACTGACTGAATGAAAGGAGCTGGCATCTCACTCTCTTTGAATCTTCTTTATCATTCTAGGATTAACAGGAAAAAGCAAAAAATTTCAGAATTGCACCTTGCAATGTGGAGATATTACTGTTTGTGCATTTACAATATTCATTGATTTTTGCCATTGAAAAACGTCCAGAAATGTTTGAAGCTACTGACTGAATGAAAGGAGCTGGCATCTCACTCTCTTTGAATCTTCTTTATCATGCTAGGATTAACAGGAAAAAGCAAAAAATTTCAGAATTGCACCTTGCAATGTGGAGATATTACTGTTTGTGCATTTACAATATTCATTGATTTTTGCCATTGAAAAACGTCCAGAAATGTTTGAAGCTACTGACTGAATGAAAGGAGCTGGCATCTCACTCTCTTTGAATCTTCTTTATCATGCTAGGATTAGCAGGAAAAAGCAAAAAATTTCAGAATTGCACCTTGCAATGTGGAGATATTACTGTTTGTGCATTTACAATATTCATTGATTTTTGCCATTGAAAAACATGTTTTTCATATACCAGAAATGTTTGAAGCTACTGACTGAATGAAAGGAGCTGGCATCTCACTCTCTTTGAATCTTCTTTATCATGCTAGGATTAGCAGGAAAAAGCAAAAAATTTCAGAATTGCACCTTGCAATGTGGAGATATTACTGTTTGTGCATTTACAATATTCATTGATTTTTGCCATTGAAAAACATGTTTTTCATATACCAGAAATGTTTGAAGCTACTGACTGAATGAAAGGAGCTGGCATCTCACTCTCTTTGAATCTTCTTTATCATACTAGGATTAACAGGAAAAAGCAAAAAATTTCAGAATTGCACCTTGCAATGTGGAGATATTACTGTTTGTGCATTTACAATATTCATTGATTTTTGCCATTGAAAAACGTCCGGAAATGTTTGAAGCTACTGACTGAATGAAAGGAGCTGGCATCTCACTCTCTTTGAATCTTCTTTATCATGCTAGGATTAACAGGAAAAAGCTAAAAATTTCAGAATTGCACCTTGCAATGTGGAGATATTACTGTTTGTGCATTTACAATATTCATTGATTTTTGCCATTGAAAAACATGTTTTTCATATACCAGAAATGTTTGAAGCTACTGACTGAATGAAAGGAGCTGGCATCTCACTCTCTTTGAATCTTCTTTATCATGCTAGGATTAGCAGGAAAAAGCAAAGAATTTCAGAATTGCACCTTGCAATGTGGAGATATTACTGTTTGTGCATTTACAATATTCATTGATTTTTGCCATTGAAAAACATGTTTTTCATATACCAGAAATGTTTGAAGCTACTGACTGAATGAAAGGAGCTGGCATCTCACTCTCTTTGAATCTTCTTTATCATGCTAAGAGGAGCAGGAAAAAGCAAAAAATTTCAGAATTGCACCTTGCAATGCGGAGAAATTACTGTTTGTGCATTTACAATATTCATTGATTTTTGCCATTGAAAAACGTCCAGAAATGATTGAAGCTACTGACTGAATGAAAGGAGCTGTCATCTCACTCTCTTTGAATCTTCTTTATCATGCTAAGAGGAGCAGGAAAAAGCAAAAAATTTCAGAATTGCACCTTGCAATGCGGAGAAATTACTGTTTGTGCATTTACAATATTCATTGATTTTTGCCATTGAAAAATGTCCAGAAATGATTGAAGCTACTGACTGAATGAAAGGAGCTGGCATCTCACTCTCTTTGAATCTTCTTTATCATGCTAGGATTAGCAGGAAAAAGCAAAAAATTTCAGAATTGCACCTTGCAATGTGGAGATATTACTGTTTGTGCATTTACAATATTCATTGATTTTTGACATTGAAAAACATGTTTTTCATATACCAGAAATGTTTGAAGCTACTGACTGAATGAAAGGAGCTGGCATCTCACTCTCTTTGAATCTTCTTTATCATGCTAGGATTAACAGGAAAAAGCAAAAAATTTCAGAATTTCACCTTGCAATGTGGAGATATTACTGTTTGTGCATTTACAATATTCATTGATTTTTGCCATTGAAAAACATGTTTTTCATATACCAGAAATGTTTGAAGCTACTGACTGAATGAAAGGAGCTGGCATCTCACTCTCTTTGAATCTTCTTTATCATGCTAGGATTAACAGGAAAAAGCAAAAAATTTCAGAATTGCACCTTGCAATGTGGAGATATTACTGTTTGTGCATTTACAATATTCATTGATTTTTGCCATTGAAAAACGTCCAGAAATGTTTGAAGCTACTGACTGAATGAAAGGAGCTGGCATCTCACTCTCTTTGAATCTTCTTTATCATGCTAGGATTAGCAGGAAAAAGCAAAAAATTTCAGAATTGCACCTTGCAATGTGGAGATATTACTGTTTGTGCATTTAAAATATTCATTGATTTTTGCCATTGAAAAACATGTTTTTCATATACCAGAAATGTTTGAAGCTACTGACTGAATGAAAGGAGCTGGCATCTCACTCTCTTTGAATCTTCTTTATCATGCTAGGGTTAACAGGAAAAAGCAAAAAATTTCAGAATTGCACCTTGCAATGTGGAGATATTACTGTTTGTGCATTTACAATATTCATTGATTTTTGCCATTGAAAAACATGTTTTTCATATACCAGAAATGTTTGAAGCTACTGACTGAATGAAAGGAGCTGGCATCTCACTCTCTTTGAATCTTCTTTATCATGCTAGGATTAACAGGAAAAAGCAAAAAATTTCAGAATTGCACCTTGCAATGTGGAGATATTACTGTTTGTGCATTTACAATATTCATTGATTTTTGCCATTGAAAAACGTCCAGAAATGTTTGAAGCTACTGACTGAATGAAAGGAGCTGGCATCTCACTCTCTTTGAATCTTCTTTATCATGCTAGGATTAACAGGAAAAAGCAAAAAATTTCAGAATTGCACCTTGCAATGTGGAGATATTACTGTTTGTGCATTTACAATATTCATTGATTTTTGCCATTGAAAAACGTCCAGAAATGTTTGAAGCTACTGACTGAATGAAAGGAGCTGGCATCTCACTCTCTTTGAATCTTCTTTATCATGCTAGGATTAGCAGGAAAAAGCAAAAAATTTCAGAATTGCACCTTGCAATGTGGAGATATTACTGTTTGTGCATTTACAATATTCATTGATTTTTGCCATTGAAAAACATGTTTTTCATATACCAGAAATGTTTGAAGCTACTGACTGAATGAAAGGAGCTGGCATCTCACTCTCTTTGAATCTTCTTTATCATGCTAGGATTAGCAGGAAAAAGCAAAAAATTTCAGAATTGCACCTTGCAATGTGGAGATATTACTGTTTGTGCATTTACAATATTCATTGATTTTTGCCATTGAAAAACATGTTTTTCATATACCAGAAATGTTTGAAGCTACTGACTGAATGAAAGGAGCTGGCATCTCACTCTCTTTGAATCTTCTTTATCATACTAGGATTAACAGGAAAAAGCAAAAAATTTCAGAATTGCACCTTGCAATGTGGAGATATTACTGTTTGTGCATTTACAATATTCATTGATTTTTGCCATTGAAAAACATGTTTTTCATATACCAGAAATGTTTGAAGCTACTGACTGAATGAAAGGAGCTGGCATCTCACTCTCTTTGAATCTTCTTTATCATGCTAGGATTAACAGGAAAAAGCAAAAAATTTCAGAATTGCACCTTGCAATGTGGAGATATTACTGTTTGTGCATTTACAATATTCATTGATTTTTGCCATTGAAAAACGTCCAGAAATGTTTGAAGCTACTGACTGAATGAAAGGAGCTGGCATCTCACTCTCTTTGAATCTTCTTTATCATGCTAGGATTAACAGGAAAAAGCAAAAAATTTCAGAATTGCACCTTGCAATGTGGAGATATTACTGTTTGTGCATTTACAATATTCATTGATTTTTGCCATTGAAAAACGTCCAGAAATGTTTGAAGCTACTGACTGAATGAAAGGAGCTGGCATCTCACTCTCTTTGAATCTTCTTTATCATGCTAGGATTAGCAGGAAAAAGCAAAAAATTTCAGAATTGCACCTTGCAATGTGGAGATATTACTGTTTGTGCATTTACAATATTCATTGATTTTTGCCATTGAAAAACATGTTTTTCATATACCAGAAATGTTTGAAGCTACTGACTGAATGAAAGGAGCTGGCATCTCACTCTCTTTGAATCTTCTTTATCATGCTAGGATTAGCAGGAAAAAGCAAAAAATTTCAGAATTGCACCTTGCAATGTGGAGATATTACTGTTTGTGCATTTACAATATTCATTGATTTTTGCCATTGAAAAACATGTTTTTCATATACCAGAAATGTTTGAAGCTACTGACTGAATGAAAGGAGCTGGCATCTCACTCTCTTTGAATCTTCTTTATCATACTAGGATTAACAGGAAAAAGCAAAAAATTTCAGAATTGCACCTTGCAATGTGGAGATATTACTGTTTGTGCATTTACAATATTCATTGATTTTTGCCATTGAAAAACGTCCAGAAATGTTTGAAGCTACTGACTGAATGAAAGGAGCTGGCATCTCACTCTCTTTGAATCTTCTTTATCATGCTAGGATTAACAGGAAAAAGCTAAAAATTTCAGAATTGCACCTTGCAATGTGGAGATATTACTGTTTGTGCATTTACAATATTCATTGATTTTTGCCATTGAAAGACATGTTTTTCATATACCAGAAATGTTTGAAGCTACTGACTGAATGAAAGGAGCTGGCATCTCACTCTCTTTGAATCTTCTTTATCATGCTAGGATTAGCAGGAAAAAGCAAAGAATTTCAGAATTGCACCTTGCAATGTGGAGATATTACTGTTTGTGCATTTACAATATTCATTGATTTTTGCCATTGAAAAACATGTTTTTCATATACCAGAAATGTTTGAAGCTACTGACTGAATGAAAGGAGCTGGCATCTCACTCTCTTTGAATCTTCTTTATCATGCTAAGAGGAGCAGGAAAAAGCAAAAAATTTCAGAATTGCACCTTGCAATGCGGAGAAATTACTGTTTGTGCATTTACAATATTCATTGATTTTTGCCATTGAAAAACGTCCAGAAATGATTGAAGCTACTGACTGAATGAAAGGAGCTGTCATCTCACTCTCTTTGAATCTTCTTTATCATGCTAAGAGGAGCAGGAAAAAGCAAAAAATTTCAGAATTGCACCTTGCAATGCGGAGAAATTACTGTTTGTGCATTTACAATATTCATTGATTTTTGCCATTGAAAAATGTCCAGAAATGATTGAAGCTACTGACTGAATGAAAGGAGCTGGCATCTCACTCTCTTTGAATCTTCTTTATCATGCTAGGATTAGCAGGAAAAAGCAAAAAATTTCAGAATTGCACCTTGCAATGTGGAGATATTACTGTTTGTGCATTTACAATATTCATTGATTTTTGACATTGAAAAACATGTTTTTCATATACCAGAAATGTTTGAAGCTACTGACTGAATGAAAGGAGCTGGCATCTCACTCTCTTTGAATCTTCTTTATCATGCTAGGATTAACAGGAAAAAGCAAAAAATTTCAGAATTTCACCTTGCAATGTGGAGATATTACTGTTTGTGCATTTACAATATTCATTGATTTTTGCAATTGAAAAACATGTTTTTCATATACCAGAAATGTTTGAAGCTACTGACTGAATGAAAGGAGCTGGCATCTCACTCTCTTTGAATCTTCTTTATCATGCTAGGATTAACAGGAAAAAGCAAAAAATTTCAGAATTGCACCTTGCAATGTGGAGATATTACTGTTTGTGCATTTACAATATTCATTGATTTTTGCCATTGAAAAACGTCCAGAAATGTTTGAAGCTACTGACTGAATGAAAGGAGCTGGCATCTCACTCTCTTTGAATCTTCTTTATCATGCTAGGATTAGCAGGAAAAAGCAAAAAATTTCAGAATTGCACCTTGCAATGTGGAGATATTACTGTTTGTGCATTTAAAATATTCATTGATTTTTGCCATTGAAAAACATGTTTTTCATATACCAGAAATGTTTGAAGCTACTGACTGAATGAAAGGAGCTGGCATCTCACTCTCTTTGAATCTTCTTTATCATGCTAGGGTTAACAGGAAAAAGCAAAAAATTTCAGAATTGCACCTTGCAATGTGGAGATATTACTGTTTGTGCATTTACAATATTCATTGATTTTTGCCATTGAAAAACATGTTTTTCATATACCAGAAATGTTTGAAGCTACTGACTGAATGAAAGGAGCTGGCATCTCACTCTCTTTGAATCTTCTTTATCATGCTAGGATTAACAGGAAAAAGCAAAAAATTTCAGAATTGCACCTTGCAATGTGGAGATATTACTGTTTGTGCATTTACAATATTCATTGATTTTTGCCATTGAAAAACGTCCAGAAATGTTTGAAGCTACTGACTGAATGAAAGGAGCTGGCATCTCACTCTCTTTGAATCTTCTTTATCATGCTAGGATTAACAGGAAAAAGCAAAAAATTTCAGAATTGCACCTTGCAATGTGGAGATATTACTGTTTGTGCATTTACAATATTCATTGATTTTTGCCATTGAAAAACGTCCAGAAATGTTTGAAGCTACTGACTGAATGAAAGGAGCTGGCATCTCACTCTCTTTGAATCTTCTTTATCATGCTAGGATTAGCAGGAAAAAGCAAAAAATTTCAGAATTGCACCTTGCAATGTGGAGATATTACTGTTTGTGCATTTACAATATTCATTGATTTTTGCCATTGAAAAACATGTTTTTCATATACCAGAAATGTTTGAAGCTACTGACTGAATGAAAGGAGCTGGCATCTCACTCTCTTTGAATCTTCTTTATCATGCTAGGATTAGCAGGAAAAAGCAAAAAATTTCAGAATTGCACCTTGCAATGTGGAGATATTACTGTTTGTGCATTTACAATATTCATTGATTTTTGCCATTGAAAAACATGTTTTTCATATACCAGAAATGTTTGAAGCTACTGACTGAATGAAAGGAGCTGGCATCTCACTCTCTTTGAATCTTCTTTATCATACTAGGATTAACAGGAAAAAGCAAAAAATTTCAGAATTGCACCTTGCAATGTGGAGATATTACTGTTTGTGCATTTACAATATTCATTGATTTTTGCCATTGAAAAACGTCCAGAAATGTTTGAAGCTACTGACTGAATGAAAGGAGCTGGCATCTCACTCTCTTTGAATCTTCTTTATCATGCTAGGATTAACAGGAAAAAGCTAAAAATTTCAGAATTGCACCTTGCAATGTGGAGATATTACTGTTTGTGCATTTACAATATTCATTGATTTTTGCCATTGAAAGACATGTTTTTCATATACCAGAAATGTTTGAAGCTACTGACTGAATGAAAGGAGCTGGCATCTCACTCTCTTTGAATCTTCTTTATCATGCTAGGATTAGCAGGAAAAAGCAAAGAATTTCAGAATTGCACCTTGCAATGTGGAGATATTACTGTTTGTGCATTTACAATATTCATTGATTTTTGCCATTGAAAAACATGTTTTTCATATACCAGAAATGTTTGAAGCTACTGAC
This sequence comes from Phyllobates terribilis, assembly GCF_046119375.1. Taxonomy (NCBI): domain Eukaryota; kingdom Metazoa; phylum Chordata; class Amphibia; order Anura; family Dendrobatidae; genus Phyllobates; species Phyllobates terribilis. The sequence continues at coordinate 5,324 of NW_027364938.1, read as the reverse complement.
TGAATGAAAGGAGCTGGCATCTCACTCTCTTTGAATCTTCTTTATCATGCTAAGAGGAGCAGGAAAAAGCAAAAAATTTCAGAATTGCACCTTGCAATGCGGAGAAATTACTGTTTGTGCATTTACAATATTCATTGATTTTTGCCATTGAAAAACGTCCAGAAATGATTGAAGCTACTGACTGAATGAAAGGAGCTGTCATCTCACTCTCTTTGAATCTTCTTTATCATGCTAAGAGGAGCAGGAAAAAGCAAAAAATTTCAGAATTGCACCTTGCAATGCGGAGAAATTACTGTTTGTGCATTTACAATATTCATTGATTTTTGCCATTGAAAAATGTCCAGAAATGATTGAAGCTACTGACTGAATGAAAGGAGCTGGCATCTCACTCTCTTTGAATCTTCTTTATCATGCTAGGATTAGCAGGAAAAAGCAAAAAATTTCAGAATTGCACCTTGCAATGTGGAGATATTACTGTTTGTGCATTTACAATATTCATTGATTTTTGACATTGAAAAACATGTTTTTCATATACCAGAAATGTTTGAAGCTACTGACTGAATGAAAGGAGCTGGCATCTCACTCTCTTTGAATCTTCTTTATCATGCTAGGATTAACAGGAAAAAGCAAAAAATTTCAGAATTTCACCTTGCAATGTGGAGATATTACTGTTTGTGCATTTACAATATTCATTGATTTTTGCAATTGAAAAACATGTTTTTCATATACCAGAAATGTTTGAAGCTACTGACTGAATGAAAGGAGCTGGCATCTCACTCTCTTTGAATCTTCTTTATCATGCTAGGATTAACAGGAAAAAGCAAAAAATTTCAGAATTGCACCTTGCAATGTGGAGATATTACTGTTTGTGCATTTACAATATTCATTGATTTTTGCCATTGAAAAACGTCCAGAAATGTTTGAAGCTACTGACTGAATGAAAGGAGCTGGCATCTCACTCTCTTTGAATCTTCTTTATCATGCTAGGATTAGCAGGAAAAAGCAAAAAATTTCAGAATTGCACCTTGCAATGTGGAGATATTACTGTTTGTGCATTTAAAATATTCATTGATTTTTGCCATTGAAAAACATGTTTTTCATATACCAGAAATGTTTGAAGCTACTGACTGAATGAAAGGAGCTGGCATCTCACTCTCTTTGAATCTTCTTTATCATGCTAGGGTTAACAGGAAAAAGCAAAAAATTTCAGAATTGCACCTTGCAATGTGGAGATATTACTGTTTGTGCATTTACAATATTCATTGATTTTTGCCATTGAAAAACATGTTTTTCATATACCAGAAATGTTTGAAGCTACTGACTGAATGAAAGGAGCTGGCATCTCACTCTCTTTGAATCTTCTTTATCATGCTAGGATTAACAGGAAAAAGCAAAAAATTTCAGAATTGCACCTTGCAATGTGGAGATATTACTGTTTGTGCATTTACAATATTCATTGATTTTTGCCATTGAAAAACGTCCAGAAATGTTTGAAGCTACTGACTGAATGAAAGGAGCTGGCATCTCACTCTCTTTGAATCTTCTTTATCATGCTAGGATTAACAGGAAAAAGCAAAAAATTTCAGAATTGCACCTTGCAATGTGGAGATATTACTGTTTGTGCATTTACAATATTCATTGATTTTTGCCATTGAAAAACGTCCAGAAATGTTTGAAGCTACTGACTGAATGAAAGGAGCTGGCATCTCACTCTCTTTGAATCTTCTTTATCATGCTAGGATTAGCAGGAAAAAGCAAAAAATTTCAGAATTGCACCTTGCAATGTGGAGATATTACTGTTTGTGCATTTACAATATTCATTGATTTTTGCCATTGAAAAACATGTTTTTCATATACCAGAAATGTTTGAAGCTACTGACTGAATGAAAGGAGCTGGCATCTCACTGTCTTTGAATCTTCTTTATCATGCTAGGATTAGCAGGAAAAAGCAAAAAATTTCAGAATTGCACCTTGCAATGTGGAGATATTACTGTTTGTGCATTTACAATATTCATTGATTTTTGCCATTGAAAAACATGTTTTTCATATACCAGAAATGTTTGAAGCTACTGACTGAATGAAAGGAGCTGGCATCTCACTCTCTTTGAATCTTCTTTATCATGCTAGGATTAACAGGAAAAAGCAAAAAATTTCAGAATTGCACCTTGCAATGTGGAGATATTACTGTTTGTGCATTTACAATATTCATTGATTTTTGCCATTGAAAAACGTCCAGAAATGTTTGAAGCTACTGACTGAATGAAAGGAGCTGGCATCTCACTCTCTTTGAATCTTCTTTATCATGCTAGGATTAACAGGAAAAAGCTAAAAATTTCAGAATTGCACCTTGCAATGTGGAGATATTACTGTTTGTGCACTTACAATATTCATTGATTTTTGCCATTGAAAAACATGTTTTTCATATACCAGAAATGTTTGAAGCTACTGACTGAATGAAAGGAGCTGGCATCTCACTCTCTTTGAATCTTCTTTATCATGCTAGGATTAGCAGAAAAAGCAAAGAATTTCAGAATTGCACCTTGCAATGTGGAGATATTACTGTTTGTGCATTTACAATATTCATTGATTTTTGCCATTGAAAAACATGTTTTTCATATACCAGAAATGTTTGAAGCTACTGACTGAATGAAAGGAGCTGGCATCTCACTCTCTTTGAATCTTCTTTATCATGCTAAGAGGAGCAGGAAAAAGCAAAAAATTTCAGAATTGCACCTTGCAATGCGGAGAAATTACTGTTTGTGCATTTACAATATTCATTGATTTTTGCCATTGAAAAACGTCCAGAAATGATTGAAGCTACTGACTGAATGAAAGGAGCTGTCATCTCACTCTCTTTGAATCTTCTTTATCATGCTAAGAGGAGCAGGAAAAAGCAAAAAATTCAGATTTGCACCTTGCAATGCGGAGAAATTACTGTTTGTGCATTTACAATATTCATTGATTTTTGCCATTGAAAAATGTCCAGAAATGATTGAAGCTACTGACTGAATGAAAGGAGCTGGCATCTCACTCTCTTTGAATCTTCTTTATCATGCTAGGATTAGCAGGAAAAAGCAAAAAATTTCAGAATTGCACCTTGCAATGTGGAGATATTACTGTTTGTGCATTTACAATATTCATTGATTTTTGCCATTGAAAAACATGTTTTTCATATACCAGAAATGTTTGAAGCTACTGACTGAATGAAAGGAGCTGGCATCTCACTCTCTTTGAATCTTCTTTATCATGCTAGGATTAACAGGAAAAAGCAAAAAATTTCAGAATTTCACCTTGCAATGTGGAGATATTACTGTTTGTGCATTTACAATATTCATTGATTTTTGCCATTGAAAAACATGTTTTTCATATACCAGAAATGTTTGAAGCTACTGACTGAATGAAAGGAGCTGGCATCTCACTCTCTTTGAATCTTCTTTATCATGCTAGGATTAACAGGAAAAAAGCAAAAAATTTCAGAATTGCACCTTGCAATGTGGAGATATTACTGTTTGTGCATTTACAATATTCATTGATTTTTGCCATTGAAAAACGTCCAGAAATGTTTGAAGCTACTGACTGAATGAAAGGAGCTGGCATCTCACTCTCTTTGAATCTTCTTTATCATGCTAGGATTAGCAGGAAAAGCAAAAAATTTCAGAATTGCACCTTGCAATGTGGAGATATTACTGTTTGTGCATTTACAATATTCATTGATTTTTGCCATTGAAAAACATGTTTTTCATATACCAGAAATGTTTGAAGCTACTGACTGAATGAAAGGAGCTGGCATCTCACTCTCTTTGAATCTTCTTTATCATGCTAGGATTAGCAGGAAAAAGCAAAAAATTTCAGAATTGCACCTTGCAATGTGGAGATATTACTGTTTGTGCATTTACAATATTCATTGATTTTTGCCATTGAAAAACGTTTTTCATATACCAGAAATGTTTGAAGCTACTGACTGAATGAAAGGAGCTGGCATCTCACTCTCTTTGAATCTTCTTTATCATGCTAGGATTAACAGGAAAAAGCAAAAAATTTCAGAATTGCACCTTGCAATGTGGAGATATTACTGTTTGTGCATTTACAATATTCATTGATTTTTGCCATTGAAAAACGTCCAGAAATGTTTGAAGCTACTGACTGAATGAAAGAGCTGGCATCTCACTCTCTTTGAATCTTCTTTATCATGCTAGGATTAACAGGAAAAAGCTAAAATTTCAGAATTGCACCTTGCAATGTGGAGATATTACTGTTTGTGCATTTACAATATTCATTGATTTTTGCCATTGAAAAACATGTTTTTCATATACCAGAAATGTTTGAAGCTACTGACTGAATGAAAGGAGCTGGCATCTCACTCTCTTTGAATCTTCTTTATCATGCTAGGATTAGCAGGAAAAAGCAAAAAATTTCAGAATTGCACCTTGCAATGTGGAGATATTACTGTTTGTGCATTTTACAATATTCATTGATTTTTGCCATTGAAAAACATGTGTTTTTCATATACCAGAAATGTTTGAAGCTACTGACTGAATGAAAGGAGCTGGCATCTCACTCTCTTTGAATCTTCTTTATCATGCTAGGATTAGCAGGAAAAAGCAAAAAATTTCAGAATTGCACCTTGCAATGTGGAGATATTACTGTTTGTGCATTTACAATATTCATTGATTTTTGCCATTGAAAAACATGTTTTCATATACCAGAAATGTTTGAAGCTACTGACTGAATGAAAGGAGCTGGCATCTCACTCTCTTTGAATCTTCTTTATCATGCTAGGATTAACAGGAAAAAGCAAAAAATCTCAGAATTGCACCTTGCAATGTGGAGATATTACTGTTTGTGCATTTACAATATTCATTGATTTTTGCCATTGAAAAACATGTTTTTCATATACCAGAAATGTTTGAAGCTACTGACCTACTGACTGAATGAAAGGAGCTGGCATCTCACTCTCTTTGAATCTTCTTTATCATGCTAGGATTAACAGGAAAAAGCAAAAAATTCAGAATTGCACCTTGCAATGTGGAGATATTACTGTTTGTGCATTTACAATATTCATTGATTTTGCCATTGAAAAACGTCCAGAATGTTTGAAGCTACTGACTGAATGAAAGGAGCTGGCATCTCACTCTCTTTGAATCTCTTTATCATGCTAGGATTAACAGGAAAAAGAAAAATTTCAGAATTGCACCTTGCAATGTGGAGATATACAGATTGTGCATTTACAATAATCATTGATTTTAGCCATTGACAAACGGTCCCAGGAATTGCTTTGAAGCTTACCTGACTGAATATGCAAGGAGTGGCATCTCACTCTCTTT